>NW_015505308.1:326091-345581 GCF_001515645.1 Sinocyclocheilus grahami | reverse complement strand
ATGTGGCCCCCCCCCCCCCCCCTTTATTTTTGTAAATACATGCTTTATACAGTACATGATCATTTTTAAAAGTTCAGGGGGAAAAATATTTACAAAATATCCTGTTTTATTCAGGACTGCATTTCTAGGACCCTATAGGCTAGTTGTTTTAAATTATTTTATTATAATACACTGGACTGAGCTCTCTTTCTCGCATTCTTACACATTCGAATGGACATACAAATAGAATTATATCAAAATATCCCATAAATACAATCGGTTATGTCTTAAGTGAACGAAAAGTTGAGAAAGGAAACAAGGATGTATTGGATCCGTGCACTGACAGCAGCCGCTGCCGCCAGTCATTAATGTTAATCAAAGAACAAAAAAAAAGAAAATCCCTCACTGATCTTGACTGAATCACTTTGGTAACCTCAGTTTATATTTTATTTGCCTGTTGTTCGGCACTGACTACTGTAATGGCAACGTGCATCTGTGTATGCGATTATTTTGGAGATGCGTTCCAATATAATTTAACCTTATTTAGGGTATAGGCCTATTCTATTTTGATCTGCAGTTTAATAAAAGTTAAACAGAAAAAAGACAAAGTAGCACTGCATGTGTTTGTGAATATTTATTTAAACAGACTGTATAATGATGAAAAACCCCAAACATGATGAATATAATTAAAATACACAAATTCCTTCAGCGCACATTTCAGTGTAATTTTTTACAGATTTTTTAAACCGTGAATACAATATAATTATGATTAATTAAGCTGAGATATAGCACTATAAATTCTTAATTCATTTGCAACAAAACGATAAAGTTTTGTTGCAAACGGATGAAAACATTAGTAGGCTTCTAAGCTCGGCCCTCAACATGCATGCATTCGAAGTTTCGGTAGCCCAACACTGAATATTATATTGTGGGTGTTGTATTTTTGATTAATAAAATAAAACTTATAAAAATGACAATACATAAAAAAAAAAAAATTTTAATTACCCTGCTTCTAAATAAATAAAGCAATTATTTTTATTTAGTTAAAACGGGCCAAAAAGAGACCTCCGAACTAGTAGGCTACCAGAAAGGGGGGGAAAAAAACATTTTTAATCCCTGCATGATTTTAATAATACATAAATATTAAATACGTTATAGCTTGACTACAAGTTTAAAAACAACGCAGCAATTGTTATAATTAAGAACATTAAACTTACCGTCATGAAATGTCTACACGGGCGATAATGCCAAAAAGAAAGAGAAACATCGGAAAATGGGCATATTTTATTAAAGACATTATTATATGACATCAGTATGCATTTATCATTCTTACAATCACCGCCAGAATGTCCAACTTCACCATGGTGAACTTAAAATTGGGTTCTATTATTTTTCCTCAACAGTTCTCCTCACAAAACGAAATTCATTTCAAACACAAATTTGATAAGAACAGAGTGGAAATTATTAGCGACACCAAAATAACGGCAAAGCTAATGTTTTCTGTTAGTTTAAGCACAAACTAAGAAAAGTAAAACCAAATTTTGCGGCAAATGTTGTTTTGGCGGGGACGAGACGTGGTGGAGGAGGGGCTTAGGTAGACGATATTATCGGATATCGTGATATTTTTAAAGGTGAATATCGATAAGATATATATTTTAATCGCCCAGCCCTAGTTCATATGGTATTACATTTTATTTGTGCAGGTCTTAAAAAGGTCTTAAAGTCTTAAATTTGAGCTTAAAAATCCTGCAGAAACCCTATTTTTAAACTTTTCAAAATCCAAAAAGTTTGTTTATTTTAAAGTTTAAATTAGACTTTGAATAACAGATTTACAGTGTGACCCTGCTGAACACCACTGTATGTGTGTGTGTGAATGTTTATCACACAACACCATTGTGATTCATGTGTGGAATGTTAAGAACCTTGTAAACCAACTCAAATATAACCAGCATTTATTGCACTAATTAATTTATTGCCAAGAGCAACAAATGCAGAATAAACTGTAGGCTGTCATGTTCTCAATCGCATGGCCTAACTGAAGCTAAACAGACTTTAACTATGTGAAAGCACAGCTCAGCATTGCTCTGAAGCACCCTTGCATGTGCAGCGGTCACGCAAATGGTTTGCTGGAGCCACGCGCATCTGTAGACTAGCGCAGGTTAATTCTCACACTTTTATATAATATTTATAGCTCCTAACAGGCTGTGTGACTATGAGGAATGATTACCTCAAAATGTACGTCGGTATGCAGTTTTTCCTATTGTTCGCATGCCAGTGATTATCCCTCTGTGCCATAGGTTGCCGACCCCTGCTTTAGAGGATGTATCATAATGTTTGCATGATCTTTCGTCCAAGTTAAATGTCTTTAGAGATCACTTTTCTGCTGATGTAACCAAAGCTATGCAGGCAGGTAAAAATCAGGCATTGGATCCAAATAAGAATTTAATAGGCATTGCAGCAACCTGGTAAAATGTTAACCAATAGTATCAGAGCCTAATATGTTCCCTTTCATGATCCTATTATATCCAGATTGATAAGATACACACTCCCAACTTGTGTTTTCTGTTGAATCTTTCAAATTGAAAATGCATGCAAAATTGTTTCATGCATTGCAAAGTCTGATGCATTACAAAAATGTTCATGTATTTAAATTCTTTAATGCATTGCTAAATCTGATATTGATGTTGCGAATTTTTATATTTAAATGCATCAAATAATTTTGTAGTTCATGAAATTTTGCAATGCATTAATTTAAAAAAATTTTTACATACATTTTCCATTGCACCAAATAATTTTGCAATGCATTAATTTTGCTATGTATCAAGTTTTGCAATTACTTTAAAACATTGTTTCATGCATGTGAAATTATTTAATGTATTGCGAAAATTCATTCATTTAAAATATTTGGTGTATTGCAGACATTTTCATGAATTCATATTTGGTGCATTGCAAAATTTCACGAATGCAAAATGATTTGATGCATTGCAAATGCATTTCATGTGGTTTCATATTCTCTTCAATGCTTTTCAACCTTAAGCAGACGGGAGCGGTCCAGGGAGAGGGACCACAGCCGCTCGAGTGAGAAGCGTCACCGCAAGTCTCGCAGCCGAGATCGACGCGAGGACTATTACAGGGAGCGCAGCCGCGAGAGAGACCGCCATCGTGACCGTGACCGCGAGAGAGACCGAGAACGTGAGCGGGAGTATCGCCGTTAGTTGGAGAGGAAGGTGTGTATCCTGTTTGTCGCTGTCTTTCTCCCCTTTTCTTTCAGGATTCAGATGTACATGCTATTGCAGAGGTCGGGATCACAGGTATGTGATCAGAAAAGGTGAGTCCCGGAACCTATACAAGTACTGTCATTTTTTTTTCTCTACAGCTAATCAATTTTTTTTTCTTTTCATTTTACGTATGTAGCGTGATCTGAGTACTCTGATATTTAAAGCATGTGTACCTGGTCTTGAAGCCGTTCAATGTGCAATATCAGCTCCAGCAACCACAAACTGTTCCGCAATTGTGTTGATGATATCCAGTTTGTCTTTGAAAGGATTTTATGTGTATTGCAACCTTTTATTTAAAAAAAATCGATTTGCATTTTAAAATGCAAGTTACTGCACTTATTTGTCCGTTTAACTGAGATTTGCTGCTAGTTTTTAGACCATGCCAATTTTGTCTTCATGTGAGGTCAAACAAATTTTCCCTTATCATATTTTGTCTAATTGACAATGTTTGCCAAAAATTGAAATTCAGGATGCATTTCATGTCTTTAGAGTTGTGGTTATGAAATATAAACTCAACCTGTGACCATAAATGTGTAGAAATTGGTTGTAGTTGGATGAGAGAAAATGAATGTTTTTTTATCCCGTATTGAAATGAGCAAAATCATGTTTCTCAGATTGTGCATTGACATTCCTGTAGACAGATTTGTTGTTGACATAATAATGGTTGTTCTAGTGTTTAGTTCCTCATTGATTTATGAAAAGCAAATGAATGGAGTCAAATTGATCTGCTTTGGCATTTAAAAACATGAAGCTGTAGTCTTCTGTCAGGTTGAGTTGTCATGGTGTAGGCAAATTCAGATTGTTTTGTGTGTTACGGTTTAGTCTTGAGCACATCTGTACAGTATAATTTAAGAAAACACATTCTGAATGTCCTCTGTCAGAGCAAGTTAAATTTATTTTTACTGTGAAGGGTCATTTTGTACATCCTAGTATTTCAGAGTCATTTGCAGGTTTTTAGTAGCTACTCAAACTTTTCCATCTTAAAAGTTAATTTGTTATCTGAATTTGACATTTCTCGGTTCACATCAATTCGTTATTCATTTAATTTCCATGTCTGTTAATGTTACGCCCTCTTAGATGCTTCAGATGTAGCAGTTCTTCACCATTTTAAATGTAAAATATACAGATCTGCAATGTCAGAATGTAGATCATCTGGGCAAATAAAACAATGTATGCCTTTCGTATTATATCTCCTTCAGTGCTTTATGAATGGAGAAGAACTGCTATATTGCTTTTCCAAAGGGAACGTGAACATTTTTAGCATTTTATACTGTTTTTTTTTTTTTTTTAATTCTCTCTAAACACTCATGTTTGTAATTTAAGTTTGATTTAATATGCAACAGATATTTAATAAATATTTTCAAAATCAGTATTTGGATTAACTATGTGAAAGCACAGCTCAGCATTGCTCTGAAGCACCCTTGCATGTGCAGCGGTCACGCAAATGGTTTGCTGGAGCCACGCGCATCTGTAGACTAGCGCAGGTTAATTCTCACACTTTTATATAATATTTATAGCTCCTAACAGGCTGTGTGACTATGAGGAATGATTACCTCAAAATGTACGTCGGTATGCAGTTTTTCCTATTGTTCGCATGCCAGTGATTATCCCTCTGTGCCATAGGTTGCCGACCCCTGCTTTAGAGGATGTATCATAATGTTTGCATGATCTTTCGTCCAAGTTAAATGTCTTTAGAGATCACTTTTCTGCTGATGTAACCAAAGCTATGCAGGCAGGTAAAAATCAGGCATTGGATCCAAATAAGAATTTAATAGGCATTGCAGCAACCTGGTAAAATGTTAACCAATAGTATCAGAGCCTAATATGTTCCCTTTCATGATCCTATTATATCCAGATTGATAAGATACACACTCCCAACTTGTGTTTTCTGTTGAATCTTTCAAATTGAAAATGCATGCAAAATTGTTTCATGCATTGCAAAGTCTGATGCATTACAAAAATGTTCATGTATTTAAATTCTTTAATGCATTGCTAAATCTGATATTGATGTTGCGAATTTTTATATTTAAATGCATCAAATAATTTTGTAGTTCATGAAATTTTGCAATGCATTAATTTAAAAAATTTTTTACATACATTTTCCATTGCACCAAATAATTTTGCAATGCATTAATTTTGCTATGTATCAAGTTTTGCAATTACTTTAAAACATTGTTTCATGCATGTGAAATTATTTAATGTATTGCGAAAATTCATTCATTTAAAATATTTGGTGTATTGCAGACATTTTCATGAATTCATATTTGGTGCATTGCAAAATTTCACGAATGCAAAATGATTTGATGCATTGCAAATGCATTTCATGTGGTTTCATATTCTCTTCAATGCTTTTCAACCTTAAGCAGACGGGAGCGGTCCAGGGAGAGGGACCACAGCCGCTCGAGTGAGAAGCGTCACCGCAAGTCTCGCAGCCGAGATCGACGCGAGGACTATTACAGGGAGCGCAGCCGCGAGAGAGACCGCCATCGTGACCGTGACCGCGAGAGAGACCGAGAACGTGAGCGGGAGTATCGCCGTTAGTTGGAGAGGAAGGTGTGTATCCTGTTTGTCGCTGTCTTTCTCCCCTTTTCTTTCAGGATTCAGATGTACATGCTATTGCAGAGGTCGGGATCACAGGTATGTGATCAGAAAAGGTGAGTCCCGGAACCTATACAAGTACTGTCATTTTTTTTTCTCTACAGCTAATCAATTTTTTTTTCTTTTCATTTTACGTATGTAGCGTGATCTGAGTACTCTGATATTTAAAGCATGTGTACCTGGTCTTGAAGCCGTTCAATGTGCAATATCAGCTCCAGCAACCACAAACTGTTCCGCAATTGTGTTGATGATATCCAGTTTGTCTTTGAAAGGATTTTATGTGTATTGCAACCTTTTATTTAAAAAAAATCGATTTGCATTTTAAAATGCAAGTTACTGCACTTATTTGTCCGTTTAACTGAGATTTGCTGCTAGTTTTTAGACCATGCCAATTTTGTCTTCATGTGAGGTCAAACAAATTTTCCCTTATCATATTTTGTCTAATTGACAATGTTTGCCAAAAATTGAAATTCAGGATGCATTTCATGTCTTTAGAGTTGTGGTTATGAAATATAAACTCAACCTGTGACCATAAATGTGTAGAAATTGGTTGTAGTTGGATGAGAGAAAATGAATGTTTTTTTATCCCGTATTGAAATGAGCAAAATCATGTTTCTCAGATTGTGCATTGACATTCCTGTAGACAGATTTGTTGTTGACATAATAATGGTTGTTCTAGTGTTTAGTTCCTCATTGATTTATGAAAAGCAAATGAATGGAGTCAAATTGATCTGCTTTGGCATTTAAAAACATGAAGCTGTAGTCTTCTGTCAGGTTGAGTTGTCATGGTGTAGGCAAATTCAGATTGTTTTGTGTGTTACGGTTTAGTCTTGAGCACATCTGTACAGTATAATTTAAGAAAACACATTCTGAATGTCCTCTGTCAGAGCAAGTTAAATTTATTTTTACTGTGAAGGGTCATTTTGTACATCCTAGTATTTCAGAGTCATTTGCAGGTTTTTAGTAGCTACTCAAACTTTTCCATCTTAAAAGTTAATTTGTTATCTGAATTTGACATTTCTCGGTTCACATCAATTCGTTATTCATTTAATTTCCATGTCTGTTAATGTTACGCCCTCTTAGATGCTTCAGATGTAGCAGTTCTTCACCATTTTAAATGTAAAATATACAGATCTGCAATGTCAGAATGTAGATCATCTGGGCAAATAAAACAATGTATGCCTTTCGTATTATATCTCCTTCAGTGCTTTATGAATGGAGAAGAACTGCTATATTGCTTTTCCAAAGGGAACGTGAACATTTTTAGCATTTTATACTGTTTTTTTTTTTTTTTTTAATTCTCTCTAAACACTCATGTTTGTAATTTAAGTTTGATTTAATATGCAACAGATATTTAATAAATATTTTCAAAATCAGTATTTGGATTAATGCAGCACATGTCCTCAGTTCAAACCCTGTTGGTCTGATTTTAAAGACTGTCACTGTCTAACCTGTTGCTTCATGGCTCTGCCGTGTGACGGTTTTCTACAGGCTAAATTTGTACATAAATGTAAATGCTGAGGACACTGTAATATCATGTGTGATGCATTGTGATTGACCTCACATACACTAGATTTATAGGCATTATGCCAAACAATTAGACTAAAACTGCAACTCGGGTTTAGCATATGGATTGTAAATGCACAACTGCATTGTCAATTTTGTTTAATGTAATTCTGGCTGCGGCCTCCAAGCCAAAAAATGGCCAATTATTCAGGTGGTTGGTTGTTTGTTTTTTTTATTTGTATTTTTCTCTGTATTCCCAACTGTACAACCTATAATTACAGCAACACCAATCAGGGAAAGACAGCAATGCATTATTTGCATTTTATTGATTTGTTCCACTGTTATAAATTCAGAAATTATGTTGCTCTTTTAATACATGATTTTTCTCCTAAAGTATGCTTTTTTTAGATCAGGCTAGATATTTTGAATAGAGATTTTTATGCACACTTAAGGATTTTAAAGCATTTGTTCCATGCGTAGAGCCCTGTTCCATGGGATTTATTGGGATTTTTGGATGTAGTGCCCATCTATCAGGAGTTCCTGTGCAGAAATGACTGTTTTCCCAGGTTATTTGTGTAGGTTTTTCTGAAGTAATGGTCCTGACGTGGTATTTATCACACCCCTTTTCCTCTGTTCAGTATTGTGCTTTATAAGATGCTGCGGTCACAGGATTGGACAAACTTGTGTTTTTGTAATAGTTACATGTACTAATAATTGTCATTCCAAACACAAACTGTAATATCTTTAATGAATTCAGTGCAAGAATTTCCATATGTTAAGTAAAATTGCTAATATTTCTTGTACCAAAATGGGCTGTGATACCGGTGAATATGGCTATAGTAAGACACCAGCTAATATTTTAATCAGTACATTTTATATTTCATGTCCATTTCTCTTGTGACTAACAGAAGGGCAAAAGCAGAACGATTAGTTGCTTAATTATTTGTCCAACCCTGTGTACTGTAACTCCAGTGTTCACTGAACCACTAGAATCAAGCTTATTTGCTGCCTTATTATCGTTTCAGCAACTCCTACAAACTTAATTTTTAGTTCAGAAGAAATTGTGCATTAACCGATGGTAAGCAATTGTAGACAATCATTGCATCCTAAAAAAAAAGTTTTCTTTGGGCGGGAATTGGATTTGAAGTATGGATTTATTGCTTGTTCTCAGAGGTACAGTGGACACTGTACATTCTTTTATGTGCTTTACAAAATTTTTGTCTATGAGGTGAATATTAAGTCAATATTTTTCCTTTTGTAGATAAAAATACAGAAAATACAGGCTAATAGTTCCAGTTTAGTTTAATTGTAATTGAATGACGAGTTAAATGCTCTAAAGAATCTTAAATGATTGGTTGATTGATTGAGTAAAAGGCAATATAAAATAGTGTTTTTAAATATGTATGTATCTTGGCAGATTACCATGTGTAGATCAATGAGTCATGAGTAATTAACCATGATTGAAGAATTGTTTTGACGATGTAAAATTTGAATGTTGTTTTTACACCTTTTAGATGCGGTTTTTCATTAGATATAGATATGAAGTCTACAAAATGAGCACTAATGAGTGATTTGAAGTAGATCACATCTGCTTATATGATTGATTTATATGTGAAATTGTTTTTGTGCAACAAGCAAAAAACTCAATAACTATGAGTTAACCTGGTTTGAACTCATTAGAGATCATACATGTTTTCCACTTACTGAGACGAACCAATCAACCAAAATAATGTCAAATCAGTAAATCATCATACAGGGATTTTTATGCAATATGAATTGTATGTGTCCATAACATCTTATTCTACAGATCCAGCTTATTGCAGTGTTTCATGTTAAATATATTAAAATAGTTCTTTATCCTTATCCTTTATCTTGTTCCAAACCTTTATAATTTTCTGTTTTATTGAACACTGAAGGAGCGGTTTTGCTAAAATACACTTTAAAAATACAACACTACCAAATGTATTTCAAATCTTATGTTGACAGTACAGATGCTGATTTGTATCGATTTGTTTTGGTTGATTGATTTCTCAATGGGACTATAAGCCATATATTTTCATATGACTCTACTAATGCATATTTTGCCATTTGGTTAACTCGTATGAATTACAGTTTTGATGTGAGATATTGTGTGTTTGGGTACTATAAAGTTTGTCATTGTCATGGAAGAATAATAGACATCAGACTATTTTTAAAAGAATAGTTCACCCAAAAATGAAAATGATGAAAAATGTACTCGCCCTCAGGCCATCCAAGATGTAGCAGAGTTTGTTTCTTCATCAGATTTAGAGAAATGTGGCATCACTTGCTCAGCAATGGATCCTCTGCAGTGAATGGGTGCCGTCAGCATGAGAGTCCAAACAGCTGATAAAAATATCACAATAATCCACAAGTGATCCACACCACTCCAGTCCATCAGTTAATGTCTTGAGAAGCCAAAAGCTGCATGTTTGTGAGAACCAAGTCCATCATTAAGCCACTTCAAACCATTGCTTCTAGCCAAAATACGAGTCCATAATCCATAAAAATGCTTCCTCCAGAGGAAAAAGTCCATCAACCCACGTTTGTTTAGATCTGTTTTGGACCATTTTAACTGGTACGCAATTCTTGATCTGTGCAGATTTCTCTCCTGATCCAGATGAGACTACTTTTTCACTGGAGCAAGCAATATTATATACCGCAGTGGTTCTCAAACCTCTGCAACGCTAGAGTTCTGTAAAATATTATATACTCACTCTTAATTCCTGACAGCTCTTTTTTATTTTTTACTTTTATTTGGAAGTAGCTGTGTGCTAAAGTCAGTTCAGCAACATAATTTTTTGCCTGCTTGTTCGAAACACAAAACAACTTTCCAACTACTATAATGTTGTAAATGGTCAGTTAGCTAGATTTGTTTTTATTGGATCCTCTTTTTGGTTTCATGTTTCTTCCCTTTTCCCCTCGTCCATATACTATTTGTAAGTGTCTTTTGCCTTGATTATTAAATAGAATCTGTGTTGTAATAGTGTGTACTGGGGTTGTTGCTTGTTTATATTTGATCCGCTAGTTTGGGTTACTGTGTTGAACATTAAGCCAACCAACTCTTTATTTATAATTCAGAATTGCACATTTCCAAAACTACTTGTTCTACTTGAATATCAGAGTAATTGGTTTGATTTAAGAAACACATTTTGGGTTGTTTGACATCTTAACTTTCTATAGTCATTGTGCCTTTTCCAATTTTATGAGGTTTCGATTATGGATTAATTTGTGTAGTATCTGTGTAATTCCTGTTCACATTCTAAATTATTTGCCAATTCATACAGGGTTTAAATTTTCAGTGGTTTTCTTGATTGTAATTGGAGCTCTACAATTCAAATCTAAAATATGCTCAATTTTTATAGTAATTTTTGTGTTAAAATCAGGTATGTTTAGTAAATATGATCAGTACAAAATATTCTGCATTTGTAATGTCTTATCTGACATCCCTGCTGCCGATGTGTGCATTGATTTGTGTATATATAACAATCTTTGTGTGTGTGTGTGTATATGTAGGACATAATGTAATTTGTCCCTCAATAAGTCTCCTCTTATGTTTGATTCTGCTAGATTTAGAAGGAAAAGTTTACCCAGAAATGGAAATAATGCGGTATTAACTCAACCTTAGTCCATCCAAGATGTAGAGGAGTTATCAAAACCCTTCATCAAAACAGACTTGGAGAAATTTAGCATCACATCACTTGCAGAATATTATTGGAGGAATCATTTGAAGTTAAAAATGTCTTGATTTGTTTCTTACAAAATTTTAACTTTTCACGTCACGAGATGTTAGTTGATTGACTGTAGTGATGTGAATTATTGTGATGTTTTCATCAGCTGTTTGGACCCTCATTCTGACGGCACCCATTCACTAATATAATGCTAGATTTCTGTAAATTTGTTCCCATGAAGAAACAAACTCTTCTATATCTTGGAAGTCCTGAGGGCGGGTACATTTTCAACACATTTTCATTTTCAGTATCACCATTTCAGTAAGCTTTTATAGCTCAATGCAAATTTGTTTCATTAGTTCATTGTACAGAGTTTCCCTTTTCTGTTCCCAACTTGTAAAAAGGTCAGTTTTTAGATTGCTCAGTTTTCTATATGTAGACTGCTTTCGGCAGTTGTTTGTTAGTGATGTAATAAGCAGCATTTCAATATGCAAGGGTATCACTGCTTAATGTAAATATTCAAGTAATTTATTTTGAAACTTTGAATGCATAAAGACATTTGAGAACTGTACTTTTGGGTATTTGACACGTGACATGACCTGTGCATTGGTCACTGCATCTGTTTGGATGAGAGATTAGGGTTTATGTAAACTTGAGGCCTGTGGGCTTTTATTGGTGTGTTTTTGATGGTTTATCACTGTAACTAGAGTAAGCTCAATGTTGGAGTAATTCTAGTGGTTCTTGTAACCGCATCCTCTGGTAGTGAAGTGGACAAGCATCTACGTTGTGCGTTTCTGTTCCCTCATAACCGTCTTGACTGAGAGGTAAGTCCATTTTGCCTTGAAAATCTTATAAAAAAATTGGTACACGTGTGCCTTTTCTTTTTTTTTTGTAGCCCAGAGCATTGCAGCTTGTGTTTACAGCTAAAGTTTATTCAGGTCTTGCTTTTGGCTGATCTTCTCTGATGCATTTTCCTCCATTGTTCATTGACAATTGAAGTAGGTCGGTCCACATATAAATATTTGCACTAGATTCATGACTGATGTGGGCTACCTGATGTAATATATTCATTTTTACTATTACAGAATATTTTTGCCAATCAATAAATTTTTTCACACTAGATTTGTCTTTTGTTTTGTTGTCCCCATACACATTTTCTAAATATGAAGTCCCATAGACGCAGAAATTAGTATTTTAATGCTTGTCATTGTAAATTTTGTTTGTCCAATAAGAACATTTTTAAAGTAGAATAATGATTGCTTCCAGTAATTCTGAGCGTAGTTTCCAGTCAGGAAATTTTTATTTAATAGGCGATTACAATGGAATATCAGTATATAGATGAGTGGAGTGAATAAAGTACTGTGCTTATGTATAACTCTGAATGGCCGTATGGGGGTGCCACTGAAACTCTTATAAAAAGGCTTAAACTTTCAATGACATGATTTGACCAGCAGTGATCATGTTTTCTTGTGAACTGAGTGCCTTGTCCTTAAAGGGATACTCCACCCCAAATTGAAAATTTGTCATTAATCGCTTGTCGTAAACCCCCATGTAGTTCCAAAACCGTAAAAAATTTGCAAAATATAAAACAGAATGTTCCCTTATCGTTCGTATGAGAAGAATTGTTAAAACGGGATGTTTAGAAAACATTCAAAAATGACATTTTCATAAACGTTCTTAGAACATATTTTTGTTAGCTGGGTTTGCAAGTGCAAATGTATCGTCTTGAGGGCAGACACAATATTTAGAGAGTTTTGAACAGTTTGAACAAGTTATTAATGGACAAGCTGAGTTATGCGAGCAATAATAATAAGTGCTCTGTTGAGTATTTGATGCATATGAATGATTTAATCTAGGCATCCATCAACACATTTAGGGTCTGTTTAACACTTAAATATGTGTTTTCTTTTCTCAAAAACGTATGGATTTTTCTCAAGCAGTGGTTCTAAATAGCTAGTGAGAAAAATCATTAAAACCGACTAGTCCTGAATGAGGAAGTGCAAAGCCAAAGGCTTTTAGTTTTCGTGTAGAAAGTGTATTGAGTGTTTGTGTGTGGAGTCACACCCAGTTCACACACACACACACACACACACACACATGCTTGTGTCTCCAGAGGCGTGTTCAGAGAGAGAGAGAGAGAGAAAAAAAAGTTAAGACGAACATCCAGCATACGTTCCAGAAAAGAAATTCTAGAATAAATGTATAAATGATGATTTTGTGCTAACATTTTGAGAATAATATAAATTTTGAACAAATGTTCTATTATGTCTGTCAACACGTTCAGAGAACGTTCCCTGTTAACTAGGGCTTCGGGGTGGACATGTTTTTGTAGGAGGGTTAATGTACAGTAAATTACACTACTAAATTATCATTCATTAGTTGTTGCCTGAAGGTACGTTTGCAGCAGTAACAGCATCAAACAGAGACTGTTCAATATTCAACAACATACTCTCACATACCACTGTATAGAGAGCTGAAGTACAGTAGAGAGTAGAGACATGCCAGCATGTGCATAACACTGTGCAACCTTACTGAGCTAAATATGACGCCTGGGCCTTGATACTGATACTGCCGGAGACAGACAGACAAGGCCATCTGCAGACAGATAGTGAGCATGTTGCTCGTGTCATTTGGAACCAGTTTCTTACAATAGTGTTGCATGGAGGGAGTTTCTAAACTAGGCCTGGGACTAATGCACTTGTTTTTGGTGAATAGATCTATGTGTAACCTTCAGTTTGATCCGTGCGGCTCCATCTGATCACTCTCCAGCAGCGTGAGATCAGTACGAGAGCTGAAGGCGAGGATGTTGAGATTAGCACTGGTTTGATGATCAGCAGCAGGCCTTCTTGGGTCACACTGAGAGCGAATGAGGGGGCGAACGGAGGAGCGGTGTATTTACACACATGAATCTGCAGTATTCACTGTTAAAACAGACACAGTATTAAACAAACCAGACATAAATCTCGCATCTACTGTACACTGTGAAGCTGACAGGAGCTTTACACAGAATCAAAGACTAAAACCTCAACTTGAACCAGAGTTATTATAGTTAACTAATTAAAACTAAAACCAGAAAAAATGTTAACTGAAAGAAAATATGAAGAACTTAAATAAAACAAAACTTAAAAAAAATCCAAATATGAATACAAACTATTTAAATGATATTTGAACCAGGGTTATATATAGTTGATTAAAACTAAAATCATAACTAAAATAAATAAATACAAATTTGCTAGTTGAAAACTGAAAAGAAATAACACACAAAATATTACTGAAAGTTGAACTAAAATTAAAATCAAAACTAAAATATAAAATTAACTAAAAAAACTATATATATATATATTTAAATCATACTAAAATAACTAAAAATACAACTAAAATAAACTATATAAAGATAAAAAAAAACGAATTAAAAATATGAATAAAAACTACAATAATATTTACAGGATACTAAATAACACTGATTTAGTTTCTTCAGTAAGTGTAAACCTGGATGGCCTGTAGTTATGAGCTGAGGATGTAAATCCAGTCCTAGTTTTATCATTGCACTCATGCAGCAGCATCTATATTTACTTTACACAGTTCTCCTGTTCTCTTTTTACTCATAATAGAGTTTGTAATCATTTGAACTGTGTATTTCCCTCTGGACTGGGCTATAATTAATGTGACTTGGAACTGCTATTTATACTACAGGCCTAATTAGCCAGAACCACGTCTGACAGAAACACTAGACTAACAATCCACTCCTGCCCTATTAAACAGGTGACTTATTGATTTTTTTATTTATAGAAAATAGCCGTTCAGTCGTTCGTTCATTCAGCTCGATGTTTACTTTCTCTGAAGAAAGCGTGAGTGTTGAGACATTAAGCCCTCCTTTAATATAAGTTTATGGGATTTTTCACCTGCTTTATTATGCAGATCATGAGGATAAAATCAGATCGGTTAATGTACAAAACTAATAAAATACCCGAGTAGATTCTGCTGTATTTTTAATTATACAATCTTAGTTTAACAATAACTGAGCAATATTGTGACACCAAAACTAATTGTCATAAAAACAGACTTCTGCCCCTTATATTACATAAGTTTTTACAAATAAAATTACAGATACCATTGGTTGATGTCTTTATAATATATATGTGTGTGTGTGTGTGTGTGTGTATGTGTATATATATATATATATATATACACACACACACACACGCACATGTATGTATAATTTTTTATTTTTATGAATTTGTTCATTAATTTTTTTAGTATTAATTTTTATAATATGTTTACTGATTATGCTTAGCATAGCAAGGTTGTTTTTTGTGAGTGTCCCATATACCACATATACCTCAGTTTCTTGTAGAAAAATGTTACTTGAAAGTGATGAATGTGCATGTTTTCATGTAACACAATAGATCCATAACCTCAAACAGTCGTGCTCACTCCTCTGGATGTGGCCCAGTTTCATCTTTCGTGTCTGCTAGTGCTAAAATGCTTCAGGATTTAATGATTTTGACTCGGCTGATTTATAAGAATGTGTATGATTTACAGTAACCTCAGGACATGGCAGTCATGGTATAGAGCGCTTTTTTAAGTGAAGCGTCCGTCTGTAGCCTCGGGTGACTGTTTCTTAGTTTGCTTGACTTCATGTCTGGAGGCATCTTGAAGCGCTGCATTCTCTGATGTCAGTCTGTTTACAGTGGATGGGTGAGGCGAGGCCGCGCCGTGAATCGAGGATGTTGTGCAGTTTCCTTTGGCATGACGTGAAGTTGGTTTCTTTTTAGAAAGGATTTAGGACCATCCCTAGCCGTACTTTGATTAGTCCACGAAAACTAAATTTGTGCATACTGATTAGTGAACAAAAACTTTTTTTGAACAAAAAAAAAGTTTTACTGGCTGTAAGATTAGTGCATGAAAACATAATTTTTACTTGGTGCACTAAAACATGTTTACATATTTTAAGATTAGGGCATGAAAGCATTTTTACATTAAGATTAGTGCACAAAAATTACATTTTACATGCTAATTAGTGCACATAAACAATATTTCATATACTAATTAATGCACAAAACTGCATTTTACATACTTTACGATTAGTGCACGGAAACATTTTTACACACTAAGATTAGTGCACAAACATTTTACACACTTTAAGATTAGTTGCGAAAACCATATTTTATTTACTAATTAGTGCACAAAACAACAAGTGTTAACGCAAGTGTTTGTCTGTGCATAAGTCATCTGTAGTGGCCTGTTGTTGTGCAGTTGCTAAATTATACTGGTTAGTTTAAATTAGCCGGAATATGACGGACAGTAATAGCAAATCCCTCCGATAAAGGTGGCATTATTGTGCTTGAGTTTAAAGTGTGTTGTTCTAATGAGATGCCATTATTGGCAGTCTCTTCATGTACATGGACAGTGAGTGTTGGAGTGATGCATTAGCTAATGATGTTGTCAGTAACCTGCTCTCAGTGCTCCCAGAGGATGTTCAGCTGATGTAGGGCAAATCAATGAACCCACACACACACACACACACACACACACACACAGTGCTGTAATGTGTCTATGGCAGTAAATCAACATGCCTACTATGAGTAGTATTAGCTCAGAACCTTCTGAACTCTTGAACTTATGAAAAATGACTGTTTGTTGAAATGTATTGCTGTATAAGTGTATAGCAGACTTTAGTAAATCTAATCCATTGCTGCTTTTTGCTTACTTGCGTTTTCCCTCCAAAATGATGTCACATCCTGGCGCGTGATCATTTTGCTCTTACAATTAAAAAGGACATTGATTTGTTCCTTTTGTGATACATTTGCTGAAATATTTTCATTTATTTTGACTTTGATCTCATGTAAAACTTTGAAAGGATTTGACTAGATTTTTATAATATTGACCCCACTTTTTTCCTGTTTGGAAAAATAAAACAAAATAATATTATTTCATTAAATATTAATTCTCACAAAATATCACATACATAAATGTAAATATATATATATATATAAACCCTAGTTTCTGATTCTTGAAGAAAATATTAAAATGTATATCAAGATTATTGTTCATTTGGACCAGTGTTATTTCACTATATTGAAGTTTTTATTAATATTTTTAATCTCTTGTTATTTTTATATTTTCTATTTTAATTTTAGTTACTTTTTAGTATTTTGGTGCTTGTTTGGCATTTTTAATAGTTTTCTCATTTATATGTGTAAATAGTTATTTTAAGTGTTATTTTTATAAAGTTAAACTAAATTAAAATGAGAAATGTTGCCTTGGCAACTAGCTGAAATAGGTTTTTATGTTTTAATAACATTTATTTTAATTTTAAGTAGCAATTTTTTATGATTTAAATTTTAGTTTCTGTTTTAGGTAACTATAATAACTATGATTCGGACCAGAAGAAAACCATTAAAACTCTATATGCAATTCTATATGCATCTCTTAATGTAGTTCTGTCATTTTAGCCTACAATTTTTAGCCCAAAATATTTTTATACTTTATAAATATTTATATATTTTATTTATATCACTGTAGTTCTGAACGTACTTTGACTTTCTGTCTGTTGTACTGAATTGAAATTAAATAAATAAAACAAAGTCAAAATTATAACAGAATGAAAAGTGAATTTGGAGACTCCCTAAATATTGATTTGCAATTAAACCTTGAATTGCATGACAAAAATGGCATGTGCCCAAACCGAAAATGACTTCTAATTGTTCACGGAGTTGTCGCATTGTTATAAAACAAATGAATATGCAAATTAATATGATTTCCATGTTTAAAAATGGCAAGTGACATTTCATAAAATATATTTAGACACGTATGATAATGCCATGAAAGTGATCTCAGGTTAGTCACAGGTGTCAGGAATCACCTCAGGCTACTGGTGAAATTCTGTGAACTGGTCCTACTGGTTCATGGGACATTAATATGTTTCCCCTTCACACGTTCAGACCAGTCGTGCAAGATGTGCAGAATTTTTCACATTTCTAGTCTTTGTTTTCTCCTGTTTTTGCATTTTGCATTTCGAGTTTGGGGTCAGTAAGAGTCTTTGATCCTTATCAAAGCTGCAATCATTTGATCAAAAATACAGTAAAATGATGAAATATTATTAGAATTTAAAACCGCTGTTTTCAATGAGAATATCTATTAAAATGTAATTTATTCCTGTGATGCGCAGCTGAATTTTCAGCATCATTACTGCAGTCTTCAGTGTCACATGATCTTCAGAAATCATTCTAATATGCTGATGTGCTGCTCAAGAAACATTTCTGATAATTATCGATGTTGAAATCAGTTGTGCTGCTGAATATTTGTGTGGAGACTGAACAACATTTATTATCTTTTATAACATTATAAATGTCTTTATTCTTACTTTTGATCAATTTAATGCATCCTTTCTGAATAAAAGCATTGATTTCTTTCAGAAAAAACACATTTCTGAATAGTAAAGTATCTCAATAGATCTGAAAACCTCTTCCTGTTTGGGTAGATTGTTTCCTGTGGATTCATTCTGCTTCTCAGCAGATAATGTTGCTCTCGTCGACACTTCCTGTAATTCAAGTCCAAATTAAACCTGACTTTGTGTTGTGGTGTATTGTATCAGGACTGGATCCGATCGCATGCTGGAATAGAACTTGTATCTGACACTGCATAATAAATCACTGGTGTAGCTGTGTGTATGTCGTGTGAGTTAAGGGTCCACGGCTCACCTGTTTGTTTTCTGGGTGGTGGTAAACCTGCTGAGGACTGTGTGTGAGAGTGTGTCAGGATTGGTGAATTGGCTTCCTTTAAAATGCACAAGGTGGAATTTGAATGGACTCTACAGGAAGTAGATTCCATTCAATTGGAATGACAGGAAGATGAATTTAGTGCATTGCAATTCAAGGAATTTGAGCAAAATTGCACAAAGTTTAGTTACAAAACATAAATGAATTATTAATTCAGATGGGACCATTTCTTTGCAGAATGTTAATAAATACATTTCTTTGTAATTGTGTGAATGTGTGTGTGAATCAGAAACTACTTTTTGTGCCCTATGCAATTATTTATTTATTTTCCGGATTTGTATTTTTCTGGATTCCGTTTATTTCAATTTAAATGGACTCTGTTTTAATGGTTAAATTAAGTTGTATTAATCAAAAGCATGTCTAATTAATTAAAATCATGATGTTAATTAAATTTAACAATAACATTTTTTTTTCTTAAATTGTTTTATTTTCTTTCCAAATTCTGTATTTTCAGTTTTTGGGGTTTTTTTGGATTCCATTTTAGTGGTTTAATAAATTAATTAATTGATCAAATGTTATTTCAAATTTCAAAGCTTAATTGAATTTAAATCAAGAAATTAATTGAATTCATAAAAACAACTTAATTTATATTTTTTAACAATAATAGGATACTATGATTTTTATCTATTTTTTATTATTATTATTTATATATATATATA
>NW_015505308.1:277720-325994 GCF_001515645.1 Sinocyclocheilus grahami | reverse complement strand
TTTTTTTTTTCTACACAGCAGGCTTACTGTTAAAATTAAAACATGGACCAATGTTTGAGTGATTATCCCTTTAAAAATGTAATAATAATAATGATTATAGTACATTATACTGAAATATATTTGCCACAATTTCTTCAAGTTAAGCCAAACTTTTATTTTGACGGTTTGCTGTGAAAACCTTAGTTTCTGTGTGTATATGATATATGACTATAGTTTTTTTTCTCAAATGAAATGCTGGTGACGTGACTCAGAGCAGCTCTGGAGATGAAGTTGATGTGAAAACACTGCGAGCGTCACATGTACTTCAGTATGTGTGCTAAATACTTTCCTTTTCAGCCAATGCACATTTGCCTAAAGCTCTTCAAAATATGAAACATTTCCTTATGCAAAAGCAGGGTGAACTCGAGGCGTCTGGAGCCGCTCCTCCTCAAACGTCCGCTTCTGTATCTGTGCAGGAATGAGGATGTTGTTTTTGCTGCTGTTCAAAGCGGCTTCAGGCTCTTATGGTCAGTGGAGGAAGCGAGTTTCGCATGGTTTAAAAAAACCTGTAGAAACGGTTAGGAGGAACTCATGTACTTCCAAAACTATGTTCCAAAAATCAAGTGTGAAACATTTTATTTTAAATTAATGAATACTTTTATTCAAGGATGCATTGAATTGGTCTAAAGTGACAGTAAAGACATTTATAGTGTTACAAAAGATTTATATCTTTCCTATTCATCAAAGAGCTCTGAAAAACTAAATGTATCACGGTTTCCACAAAAATATTCAGCAGCACAACTGTTTTCAACATTGATGATAATCATAAATGTGTCTTCAGCATCAAATCAGCATATTATACTGATTTCTGAAGATCATGTGACTCTGAAGACTGGAGTAATGACGCTGAAAATTCAGCTGCGCATCACAGAAATTCAGTTGTTGTTGCTCTATCAGGCATCAGTCTTTGAGTGAGTGGATCGCCTGTGACTGGAGGTGTGTGAGTGTGTGTGTGTGTGTGTGTGAGAGAGAGTGTGTGAGAGAGCAGCGTCGCATTCGTTCACAGGGTTTTCAGGTGTTAATCCTCTCTGACCTGCAGCCGTCCGTCCTCTCCTCGTTCCCGTCAGTCGTGTTGCCAGTGTCTCGTGTGATCGCGAGGAGATCACAGAGGACAGATGAGAATATGTGGGACTTGTATCAGTGATGAATGTCATGAGTCCTATATCGCTGCCACAGGCCTTGATTTATTTCACCCTCTGAAAACCAGAGCGACAGGAGGAATAAAGTACAACCGACTACGTTCGCTAGATACTGTTGCTTCAGTGGACTTTACTTTTTCAATTCGTCATTTCAGTTTTGACATGTCAGCTAACATCATTTAAAAACATTTCAGTGTGTTTATATATATATATATATATATATATATATATATATATATATATCCTTAACTGAAGCTAAAAGAATAATATAATTTTTTTTTTTTAGTTATGGAGGAATAAAAATTTAAGATTAGATATCAAATTAATATAGCAGTATTCCATTATATTGTTTAAAATTTTATATAAAAATTATGTTTTACGTTAATTACTTATAATAATTCCAGTATATAACAGAAAAGCAATTATTCTTGTGTAATGTTGTCTTGTCTTGTTGGTTCTTGTAATATCGGCAGAAGATACTCTGAGAGAACATAAGCTTTATTTTTTATTTCTTTTGAAGCGTATGTCATTAATGAAACTGAACGTCCACAACGGCTCCAGGATAAATGAGTCTACATGAGCAGTCAAACGTTCAGACGCACATACTTGTGCTTTATTAGCTGTGTTTGCCAAGTCAAACATCACTGATCACTCTTCTATCACTCATGCAAGTGTTAAACAAACACCAGCACTAAGTGTTAACACTCTGTGTGCGAGCGTTTTTGTGACGTATCAGGAGACAAATTTGTATGACATAGGTATTACAAGGAGAAGGTGACTTATGAGGACATTACCCAATGTCCCCATTTTTCAAAACGCTTATAAATCATACAGAGTGAGTTTTTTTTGAGAAAGTAAAAATGCGTGAGGGGTAGGTTTAGGGGTAGGGCAATAGCACATACAGTTTGTACAGTATAAAACCCCTTACGCCTATGGAGAGTCCTCACTTTTTACAAAAACAAACCTGTGAGTGTGTGTGTGCAGTTACTTCACTAAGTGTTCGCACGATTTTCACCTGCTGGATGATTAGAAAAACTCTCATAGAGACACGAGGGCTTGTAAGGAACCACTTAGCAACACACTACAATTCAGTCTGAGCAACTTTGTAACCGCAAAACAGTAACTATGAAGGGCGGAGCTTAGAAGAGGGTCAGATCTCTTTCTAGTAAGTCTTTATTAGTGTCTGAATGTGTCATGAGGAAACACTAGAGCCGGTCGACTGTATTTTCAAAGCTGACAAAGCGTCCTTTGATAGGAAGCCGAGTGTGTTTTGATTGGTGAATCAGGTGAATGGGCTGCTCATCCTCTCTCTCTGTCTCTCTCTGTCTGTCAGTGTTCAGGAGGAGTGGCGTCATCATGGCCTCGATCTCGCAGTGGTACGCGGGGAAGAACGTGCTGATCACCGGAGCCACGGGCTTCATGGGGAAGGTGCTGGTGGAGAAACTGCTGCGCTCCTGTCCGGACGTCAAAGCCCTCTACATCCTCGTCCGGCCCAAGGCGGGTCAGTCCATGTCCGAGCGAGTCCAGGACATGATGAAGTGTAAGGTGAGACTCGCAACGTGTGTGTGTCTGTTTGCTTTCTGACATTTATTCACCAACTTTCTCATTACAACTTGGGGGGGGGGATTATAATAATTTTTTCTGATAAAAATAGCAAATTAATTAATTTCGGTATTTTAGTATCAATATGACTTTAAAAGTAGTAGTTCTCTATAAAATTACATCCTATTATCATTATTATTATTATCTTTTTATAATGATGATGATTATTTTGACTAAATAATGATGTTAAAGGGGTCATATGATGCTGCTAAAAAGAACTTTATTTGGTGTAATGAAATGTGTTTATGCGGTTTAAAGTAAAAAACACATTATTTTCCACATACTGTACATTATTGTTTCTCCTCTATGCCCCACCTTTTTGAAACGTGTCGATTCTTACAAAGCTCATCGGTCTGAAAAGCGAGGTGTGCTGTGATGTGCCAAGTATCCAGAGCGTTGTGATTGGCCGAATACCTCAAGCGTGTGACGGAAATGTTACGCCCCTCACCATACTGTGATGCTGTGTCCCGGCCGGAGCGACGAGACAAAAACATTCAAATCCATTATAAACGAGGCATTTGTTGCATCCAGTGGGGACATAATAACTGAATATAATGACTTATACTGTCTTTTTACACGTTGCATTACATCACGCTGCGTAAACATAAAACCCTGTCTGCATTTGTGATCAGAGAAATGAACAAAAAACACAGCGGCCTAGCGTGAGCTGAAGCCGGGCAAGAGTTGACTGAGGTGGCGGGGTCGAGAACGGCAGTCCCGGTGAAGGAGCGGTGAAAACGGTGAAAGACGATCCGGCGATCCACAGCACTAAGTTGAAGTATTTCCTCAGCGACCAGCACAGATCAGCTCTAGGCATGACGAAGCGATATCGTCCTCTTTTGGAAGACCAAACAAAGTAGTTTCGCTTTCACAACGAAACACACAGCGTCTTCACGACATGGCAGCGGCAACAATACTACAGCGAGAATAAAAGTTACGCCTTCTTTCTTTGCATGAACATTTGGGCGGCGTTATGCAAATCTTCCCACATAGTGATGTAGACATGTGGGGGCGTGTTAGAACGAGCCGTTTTAGGTAGGTGTGGCTGACTCTTAACTTTTATAAAGAATATCTCTTTGGATTTGAGACTTTAGTCTTTGCAACTTTACAGATCTTCTTTATGCACCAAGAGCTTGTAACACTCCAAAGAGAAAGGAAAACTTGAAATCGCATCGTATGACCCTTTAAACAAAATAAGATCTATGACTTTTGTTTTAAAATATATTATTATTATTATTATTATATTAAATATAATATTATTATTATTAGGATTGTTATTATTATTTCATTAGGATTATTAAAAATACTGAATAAAAATATTAAACAAAATAAGAATAAATTATAAAATTACTATGATTATAATTGTTGTTATATAATTTATTATTAATAATAATAGTAATGATAATTGTTTATTAATTTATTATTAATATTACTATTTATAATTATTATTAATATTAGGTTTATTAATATTACTAAAAATACTAACAAAATAAGAAATTACTGTTGTATTAAGAATTTATATAAATGACTGAAATAATAATAATATATAATAATAATAGTAGTAATAATAAAAATAACAATTATAATATAATATAATAAAATGAAACATTGTTAAATATAGTAAAATAATGTTAAATTATAATAAAATGAAAGATAATGAAAATAATATTAAATAATACAACTATAATAACCGTAACAATAATGTTGTTGTTGTTTTCATTATGATTGTTATTACTAAATAAAAATATCAAACAAAGTAAGAAACTATTATCTCTATATAAGAAACCTATATATCTTAGTGGCTAAAATAATAATAATAATAATTATTTTATTTTTTTAGCCATTGATGTATATTAAATAATATACCTATAATAATAATAATAGTAATAATAATGTTGTTGTTTTCATTATGATTTGTATTACTTATTAAAAATATTAAACAAAATATGAAATATTACTGTTGTATTATGAATAATAATAGTAGTAGTATTTTACAGTACTAATATTTTTGACTGTCTTAATGTCTTTATTTTCTTCATTCTCAAATATTAAACCATCAAACTTTTAATTTGGCAGAAAACCACAGGGAGCCTTAAAGCTTCTGTTTTGTTGATGACAGCCAGTTCATAAGCACTTCTTATTACAGCTTTGAAAAGATAGTTAATAAATTACATTTATTTAATTACATTTCATCCCCTTATCATTTCAGGTTTCGTTTCTATTAATCGTGCAGCTCTTCTTTGTCATCAGAAACATCAGACATTTGTGACCTAAACCTAAAACAATGTACTTTTCTTCTTTTCTCGCTTTTCAGACAAAAGCCCCATGCCACGTATTGTGTTTTTGTCATTGGATATCTCCGTCTTTGTGATCGGATGACATCTGATCGCATCCTAACTTTCAGTTAACCGCGTGGAATTTGTGTTGATCCTTAAATAGTTAGTTACGTCAGACCGAATGCATCTGTGTTTGCTCATACGCGGTCATCAGGGTTTATCGCTATTGTTTTCCCTGAACTGGATCCTCTGGAAACGCTGGGAGAAGTTCATGTGCTGCTTTCCCTCGGCCGGCATTGTAAAACGCTCTTTGATTGTTGCCATGGCAACCGCAGCACAAGCGCCATCCATATGAGTTCTCGTTCAGAAGTCGAGCTGTATTTCCATGCGCGGCTGATCTCCTGCCTCCAGCGCTGTGCTGAAGGTGTGGCTTCATTACTCCAGGCTGATGAAGCTGATGAAGCTGATGGAGTAAGGCTTTGCCACTGCTGCTTTCTTTCTGTGGTGATGAGTCACATCCGGAGTAATGGAGAGTGAGAGGACAGGAATGAACGTGTGTTTCCAAATGGCTGCAATATAACAAAGAGTGAAAAATTTAAGGGGGTCTGAATACTTTCCGTACCCACTGTATATATATATATAGCAGGTGATTTATATATATTAGATATAATAATTATCATAAATAAAATTATGTATTATTATTATTATTATTATTATTTAGCAGTTATATATATTAAAAATATGTACAAATAAAAAAGAACTAAATTAAATATATGATCATTATAATAAAAAATATTGTTATTATTATTATTATTATCATCATCATCAAATATATATTATGCCAGTTGGTATTCAACAAATATGTATTTGCTATTTTTTTTTATTATAGTGTTTTAGTTTTTTTAAACATTAGTTTTTATTTTCATATTTTTTCAGTATTTTTTTTTTTTTTTTTATTTTTTTTTTATTTGTTTGTTTGGTTGTTTTGTCTATAGAGTTTGTCTATTTAGTAAATTATGTGTATATAGTTTTAAAATTATTTTTTTTCTCTAGTTTTAGTCAATTTAGTATATTTAGTCAACCTAAATAAAAATGACAAATGTTGCCTTGGGAGCTTTTTTATAGTTTGTTTTCAGTTCACATTTATTTTATTTCTAGTAGTTAACGGTTTTACTTTTGTTTAAATGAGCAATATCACTCTCGTACGAGAGCGACACCGGCTCTATATCAGCGGCTGTGATTAGGCCAGAGGCACGAGGCCGCTGATATAGAGCCGGTATCGCTCGAGTACTCCAGTGATATTGTGTTTATACAACAGTTAGACGGAACATGTGTGTAATTAAACAAGAAACAACGGAGTGCCTAATAAAACCCTCTCTTGTGCGGAACTACTTCCTTCCGCCACGGATTCAAAGCTCAAGTTGAGAGTTAAACATGCGTCACTTTTAGAATCTGTATCAAGGGCATGTGCTGCTTCAGTTAGGTTATTAGTGAGAAATAATGAGGTTATAAGAGAGAAACAATGCGGCAAGACGTGCATCTGAATGAGCGAGAGAGAGACCGTGAAGCTAGATGTTTCTTCTGATATTAACTAACGTACTCTACGATTAGCTCAGCGAATAATAAAAAAAAAGACCCGGCTAGAACAAGTAGAGTGATACAAAATTGTGAAAGGGCGTTCCTGTAGCGATACCAGTACAATATCTCACGGTTCTCAACCAATCAGATTTGAAAACCAGGACGAACTGTTGTATAAATCATTATAGTTAATTTAATCTGAGCAATGTTCATAAAAGTGCATGTAAACCGAGTAATGTTGTATTGGTTGTGTTTGCTGAAGTTTCAGCAGTTTGATCTGGTCTGTGACGGACTGATGTGAGATCTGGACTCGAGCCAGAACGAAGCTCAACTCTTATGAGACGCAGATCAGCATTATGGGTCATCTGACCTCTCTGACCTCTGATAGAAACCTCATTAAACCGTGTGTGTGTGTGTGTGTGTGTGGTAGATGTAAGGAATGCTCAGACGCTCAAACAGGCAGATTGTGTGTGTGTTTGTGGAAAGAAAATCGGATGTGGGAAGCTATTCAGTCTCAAACAAATGTGTCTATTGTTTTGTCATTTAAACAGCCTTTCACCAAATTCTGTGCTCTCGTCTTTAAATAATTAAACAGATAATTATATAAACAGATAAATATATAAGTACACACAAACACACACACATATATATATATATATATATATATATATATATATAATCACTATTATTAATCTTATTATTATTAGATGATCAAATATATATATATACAGTGGGTACGGAAAGTATTCAGACCCCCTTAAATTTTTCACTCTTTGTTATATTGCAGCCATTTGCTAAAATCATTTAAGTTATTTTTTTTTCCTCATTAATGTACACACAGCACCCCATATTGACAGAAAAACACAGAATTGTTGACATTTTTGCAGATTTATTAAAAAAGAAAAACTGAAATATCACATGGTCCTAAGTATTCAGACCCTTTGCTGTGACACTCAAATATTTAACTCAGGTGCTGTCCATTTCTTCTGATCATCCTGGAGATGGTTCTACACCTTCATTTGAGTCAAGCTGTGTTTGATTATACTGATTGGACTTGATTAGAAAAGCCACACACCTGTCTATATAAGACACTTAAGGTTCCTAAGAGCACAGTGGCCTCCATAATCCTTAAATGGAAGACGTTTGGGACGACCAGAACCCTTCCTAGAGCTGGCCGTCCGGCCAAACTGAGCTATCGGGGGAGAAGAGCCTTGGTGAGAGAGGTAAAGAAGAACCCAAAGATCACTGTGGCTGAGCTACAGAGATGCAGTCGGGAGATGGGAGAAAGTTGTAGAAAGTCAACCATCACCGCAGCCCTCCACCAGTCGGGGCTTTATGGCAGAGGGGCCCGACGGAAGCCTCTCCTCAGTGCAAGACACATAAAAAACACCGTGAGATATGTTACTGGTATCGCTACAGGAATGCCCTTTCACAATTTTGTATCACTCCGCTTGTTCTAGCCGGGTCTATGTTTTTTTTTATTATTCACTGAGCTAATCGTAGAGTACGTTAGTTAATATCAGAAGAAACATCTAGCTTCGCGGTCTCTCTCTCGCTCATTCAGATGCACGTCTTGCTGCATTGTTTCTCTCTTATAACCTCATTATTTCTCACTAATAATTTACAAATCTCATAAACTTATGTTATCTATATTCTATTGTGAATAAAATATAAGTTTATGAGATTTGTAAATTATTCCATTCCTTTTTTACTCACAATTTGTACAGTGTCCCAACTTTTTTGGAATCTCATATGTATATATATATATATATATATATATATAGATATATATATATATAGATATTTAAATATAATTAAGAAAATATAATCATCCTCATTAATCATTAATATTATTATAATTGTTGCTATTATATTATGAGATTACATATACAGTGGGTACGGAAAGTATTCAGACCCCCTTAAATTTTTCACTCTATGTTGAACAGCTGGAGGACCAATTTGCAACTTATTAGGTCAATTGGCAACATGATTGGGTATAAAAAGAGCCTCTCAGAGTGGCAGTGTCTCTCAGAAGTCAAGATGGGCAGAGGATCACCAATTCCCCCAATGCTGCGGCGAAAAATAGTGGAGCAATATCAGAAAGGAGTTTCTCAGAGAAAAATTGCGAAGAGTTTGAAGTTATCATCATCTACAGTGCATAATATCATCCAAAGATTCAGAGAATCTGGAACAATCTTTGTGCGTAAGGGTCAAGGCCGGAAAACCATACTGGATGCCCGTGATCTTCGGGCCCTTAGACGGCACTGCATCACATACAGGAATGCTACTGTAATGGAAATCACAACATGGGCTCAGGAATACTTCCAGAAAACATTGTCGGTGAACACAATCCACCGTGCCATTCGCCGTTGCCGGCTAAAACTCTATAGGTCAAAAAAGAAGCCATATCTAAACATGATCCAGAAGCGGAGGTGTTTTCTCTGGGCCAAGGCTCATTTAAAATGGACTGTGGCAAAGTGGAAAACTGTTCTGTGGTCAGACGAATCAAAATTTTAAGTTCTTTTTGGAAAACTGGGACGCCATGTCATCTGGACTAAAGAGGACAAGGACAACCCAAGTTGTTATCAGCGCTCAGTTCAGAAGCCTGCATCTCTGATGGTATGGGGTTGCATGAGTGCGTGTGGCATGGGCAGCTTACACATCTGGAAAGGCACCATCAATGCTGAAAGGTATATCCAAGTTCTAGAACAACATATGCTCCCATCCAGATGTCGTCTCTTTCAGGGAAGACCTTGCATTTTCCAACATGACAATGCCAGACCACATACTGCATCAATTACAACATCATGGCTGCGTAGAAGACGGATCCGGGTACTGAAATGGCCAGCCTGCAGTCCAGATCTTTCACCCATAGAAAACATTTGGCGCATCATAAAGAGGAAGATGCGACAAAGAAGACCTAAGACAGTTGAGCAACTAGAAGCCTGTATTAGACAAGAATGGGACAACATTCCTATTCCTAAACTTGAGCAACTTGTCTCCTCAGTCCCCAGACGTTTGCAGACTGTTATAAAAAGAAGAGGGGATGCCACACAGTGGTAAACATGGCCTTGTCCCAACTTTTTTGAGATGTGTTGATGCCATGAAATTTAAAATCAACTTATTTTCCCCTTAAAATGATACATTTTCTCAGTTTAAACATTTGATATGTCATCTATGTTGTATTCTGAATAAAATATTGAAATTTGAAACTTCCACATCATTGCATTCTGTTTTTATTCACAATTTGTACAGTGTCCCAACTTTTTTGGAATCGGGTTTGTACATTCCCTCCTTCACTCGCTCCAGTCTAATGCGCTTCTGCTTTCTGTTTCCTCAAACGCGTGAGTAAGAGCCTGTGTGTAGTTTGAGGGTGTGTTTGTGTGCGTTTATCGTTCACCCAAGGCCACGGCAGTGAAGGAACTGAAGGAGTATTGCCTCTCTCTCTCTCTCCCACTTACACACAATCAGCTTATTTGTGCCAGAAGGCCTGGTGGAGACTGGCACAGACAGACCGCCGTCCCACAATGCACCGTTCGCTCTTTCCACCACAGAGAGAGCAAATGTTTACAGTGGTCGACCTCGGCGAACCCCTGACCTCAATACAGTGAACATGGGCCATCCTTTATCTGCGTGTCACTTCCTTTCTCGTACAGTGCCGCTTTAATCGATGAGTCTGAGCTGTCTGACGATGTTTCCAGATGTTCTGGTATGAACTTTTTCAACTATCAGCACCAGTGTTATTTTAGTTACTATTATAAATACTATTATAGTTTATATTAATATTTTAAACTTTTTATTTTTATATTTTCAGTTTTTATTTCATACAAACTTATATTAACTTTATTATGAATTACTTAATCATCTTTAATAATTAAAATAATTTTTAAATAATAATTTGTATTACTATTTAGGTTACATTTTTCTGGTTAGACGTTTTATTGCGTCAACGTAAACTTTCGAATTTCAGTTTCTAATTCGCTGTTTTTCACCTAATATATGTTTTATTTAATTCATATTTTATTTAATTTCAGCTTTATTTCTATTAACAATTTTTTTTTTATTGTTTTAGTTTTAGAATAACCCAGATACTGTTTAAGCTAGATACTGTTAAATCGTATTATTATAGATTTTTTTAATTGATATTTAAAAACATTTTTTTTTACCAATTTTATGTGCTTTTGGATTTTTTAAGCTATTTTAATATTACTATTTAGGTTTCATTTATTTCAATTTTAGTTTTAGTTCAGTTTTCTTTTTCCTATTTTTAGTGCTTCAAATAATACTTTCACATTTCCGTTTATGTTTTTCACTTAATTAATTTTATTTCAATTAACAACTTTTTTTTTTTGGATAGTTTTAATTAGTGCTATTTTAGTATTATTTATATACTAATTTAGTTTTATAAATTTTTTGAATTAGCTTTTATTTTATAGTTTTAGTTGTTTTTATTTAAATTTTAGTTAAATTTTTTGTAATTTCAGTGTGTGTTTTGCCATTTTTAAAAAAAATAAAATTTTTTAATTTTAATACTACTAATTAGTTAAAAAATATATATATTTTAGTTTTAAATCAGTTTAAGTTTTCCAGTTTTAGTGCTTAACGTTTTTCACTTAATATTTCTATTTTATTAGATTTTTTTTAATTTAGTCTAGCATGCATTGGTGTATGTCTGAGGGCGTTTGCTCTGGCAGCGCTGCTGCAGCACATGGAGCTTCATCCTATGCCAGCATGCGGAGTGTGTGTTGTGTTTTTGTTGCCCGGAGACACAAACCACAGCAGGAAGTTTGGCTGAAGCAGCTGCGCTCGTTTCCTTCATTTACTGTATTTCTGAAACACGTCCACAGGCCTCACGAGCGATCCTGTGCCTTGCGGCCCTCCTGACATGAGCACATTTCTCCTGTCTAGTTTTGTGTGTCTTGACCTTTTAAATGCTTTTCTGTCCATCCAGCATCGTCTGAGCTCTCTCTCTAAATCTGTGTGTGTGTGTGTGTGTGTGTGTGTGTGTGTGTGTGTGTGTTGGCTAGACTGCTCTCATGGCCCATATGTTGTCTGATCTGTCTAGTAATCGGAGTTAATGGCTGTTATGACCAGACTCATGCGTTCAGATGATATCATTAGAGCTTTATTCCTGTAGTATTTGCATGTTGAAGTGTGTTTAAGTCATGCAATTTCATTTGCATTTGAAAGTCCTCTGGTTGTAAAAGACAAGATAGTTGCTTATTTCTGTGCTGGATATTAGCCAAATAAGTTATGCCTTGTTATGGCATCTGAATGGGGTTTATGTACTCTCTAAATAATTATAAATTTTTTTTGTTCTTTATTTTGCAAAAGAAATCTTATATTATTAATAATTGTATTATTGTTTTATTATAGTATTTATATACTATTATAGTTGTAAAATTTTGAATTAGCTTTTATTTTATAGTTTCAGTTTTTATTTAAATTTTTGTTTGGTTTTAATAATTTAGTTTTTAAAATGGTCATTTTAATCATTTCTTTTAGTATTAACATTTAGATTTTTTTTTTCAGTTTTACTTTGTTCAATTTTAGTTTTCCAAACAAAGATTTATTTATTTATTTATTTATTTGTGGTTTTAATTTGTAAAAATAAATGTATTTGATTCATTTTTTTTTTTTTTATTGTTTTGATTAAATTTTTTTATATTAAATTTTTTAATAAATCTATGATTTTTTTGGTAATGTTAAAGTTTAATATTTAAACGAATAAAAAAAATAATTGAATATATATATATTTTTTTTAATTATTCAACTATACATTTACTTTTTTTAAATTTATAGTTTACTATACAAAAAATAACTCCTATAGCAACGGATCTAACTGACACTTAGAAATTTCTCAGTACTTGTGCAAGAAAGTGTGTTTCTGTTGAAACGGGAGTGAATGTGTACATCTCACACCTTTGACAACATCTTGTCTAAACAAACATATTGCGAAAGCAAATAAAATCATCCGTGTCTTGACACGCAAGCAGACTTTACAACACGCCTTGATCTCCCAGACAATTTCACATCAATTCCTGGGAAGAAAAACGTCCGGAAGAACTGGATTGTGACGTGTTTTACAAGCTCTCGTGTAGGGTTGGGTAATGAAACCCGGTACCAATATGGCACCGGTACCTATGTAACCAGTATGTACCAGAACCGAATCTGAACGCAGATTTCGGTGCCTCATTTCGGTGCCATGCCCGAGCGATCGATTGAAATATTTGTCCTCTGCTTCTCCGAAACGGATGTAAGCATCATCATCACCGGCACCACACGTGAAAAATTATTTCCCGACTGAGAAAATTCACGTGAACTCAAGTCGGAAAGCTCTAATAATACAAATCCAACACATCTTTGTAGTAGCGAGAGTGTCCATGTTGTTTTCACATTCCGACTTAAAAGCACAACTCGGGAAATGAGAGCATCGAGGAGCGTGTGAATGCAGTAATTACACTTGCTCTGATGGCAGCAGGTAGCCTTCCGTTAAAGGGTTAGTTCACCCAAAAATGAAAATTAGCCCATAAATTACTCACCCTCAAGTCATCCTAGGTGTATGACTTTTTTTTTTTTTTTAGAAATGTGTATACTTCCGTTGTAATCACACTTCTAAACCTGTTGCAGCGCTGACCTCATACGTCAAAACAACTTGACCCTCTAACATTTGCACTCTCTATTCTATTTCTATGTATTAATTTATCTATTTCTATGTATTTCTAATTGTTTTATTTATATAGAAAAAAGAGCATCTAACACTAGCATTCTCTATTCTTTCTCTATTCTTTCCACTCTTTTTCTTTTTATTTATTATAAATAATGACCTTCTAACACTAGCATTATCTGTTCTTTTTCTGTTCTATTGAATTGTTTTATTTTTATTTAAAAATGACCCTCTAACACTAGCATTCCCTATTCTTTTTCTATTCGTTCTACTTGTTTTCTTTTTATTTATTATAAAAACAAAATAAGCAAACAAACAAACAAAAACCTTGCTATGTAAACTGTTAGGCCCCGCCCCCTACTGTCCTTTGTTTGGAAAACTAAAATATGGTCACCCTATTATAAATATACTTAATTATGAAAATACCAGAGATGGCTTAAATAACACCGATAAACTATATTGTCGCAGTCGAGTGTTTATTGTCTTTGTTTTATCATTCAAAACATTTATATGTTCTGTTTACTCCGTTAATAGTGATGCCTTTGTCCATATAAGGGATTTCCTGGAGGGTCATGAGCTCTCTATTTCTGTGACTGGATATGTGGATTTTCTGTGCGAGGGCGCCCTCTGGTGTCCAGTATGAATGAAACCGACATCATGTGTTTATAGTGCTAATGGCCAATGGGAATTTTTATTTTTATTTTTTTTAATAAGTATCGGTTCAGGCACCGGAACCGTTTTAAAAGTATCGATTTAGCACCGGTATCGAAAAAAAACCAAACGATACCCAACCCTACCCTCGTGCATCAGGAAGGTTTAGATGTGGTGTTTAAACGGTTCTGATTATTTGCATACTGAATGTGGATTGGTCCTCATTTGCACTGATTTACACTTCAAACTATTAGCCTAGTTCTGTTGTCATATGATGTCTAAATGGGGTTTATGTGCTCTCTAAATTAAAATTTTTTATATATATATATTGTTTTGTTTTTAATTTGTAAGTTAAATGATTTTTATTATTGTTTCTTTGTTTTGTTTGTTTATTATTTCTAAATGAGTTTTGTTTACTCATTTGTATTTTTTTGTTTTGTTTTGTAAATTTAATTTATTTGACTTTTAGCAGTTCTTTTTGTTTTTTACTTCTAAATGAAATTTGATTTATTATTTGTATTTTATTATTATTTTCTGTTTTTTATTTGAAAATGAGGTTTATTTGATAGATAATTTGTTTTTGTTTTTTTGTGTTTTTAATTTGTAAATGAAGTTTATATGGCAAGTAAGTGTGTCAAGATAGCATGTTGACGATTTAAGGTGCTGTACTATTTCTTCCAAAATTTTGCTATCAATTTCTTCAAATTTCTTTATATGATTCATAATTTAAATTGTATTGTTTTCTGTTTTTTGTTTTTTTTTTGTAAATGAAAGTTATCTGATCATTTGTGTATTTTTTGTTTTATTTCTTTGTAATTTGTAAATTAAATTTGACTAATTTGTTTTTATTGTTTTTTGTTTTATTTGTTTTTAATTTGTAAATGTATCTTTTTTTTTTTAAATTCGTCATTTAAATTTATTTAATTATTTCTTATTAATGTTTTTATTCATTTATTTGAATTTGTAAAGGTAATTGATTTGATTCATATTTTTGGGTCAACATAACATAAAGCAGTTCTGGCATTTCATTTACACCTCAAACTTATTATTTTGATCTTTTTTTTTTCTCAGCAGTGATTCTCAAAGGTTGTCAAGTAATACAGTATTTTATATAACTACCATAATGTATGAATAATTTAGAGAGTGTAATAAATGACAGTTTCATGTTATTGCATTGTTTTGTTTATTTTTGATTTGTAAATAAAATAGTTTTGATTAATATTTTCGGTGCGACTATGAAGCAGCTCTGGCGTTTTATTTACACCTCAACCTTTAACTTATTATTTGGATGCCTTTCAACCACCGTTTCCTTTTGGAAATGCTAATCTGCTTTTGGATAAATATGCATTCAGAAGCGTGACTCGACCGAGAGGCTCAACAGCTGTCCGCAGCGTCCCACAGCATCTGTCCGGCCCTCGGCAGGTGCCTGCTGCTGGGGTTACGGGGGGTCAGATGTTACGTCCTGAAATGATTCTGATTGGCTGTGGCTGCAGGAACGTGCCACTGCCAGATCCTTGGAATTGTGGGTAACATAAGTCAGCACACGTGTGTCAGAGAGGACACCGGTCTCTGCAAATCCTTGTTTGATATCAGATTACAGAAATCATTTGTCATCTATGTACCGCGTCAAACACGCCGTGCTGAATGCCTGTGCGTTTGGATATGGTCGAGGTGTATCTTATTTTTTCAGTCCATTACATAAACTCTGAAGTCTGGGACATAATATGATGAGATTTGTCATTTGCATCTTGCGGTTTGGCCAGCTGAAAATTACATAATGTCTCTGAACGGGTGGATCCCCATGTAAACGTACAGATCACATTTTCCACAAAAACAAAAGAAATGAGATGAGAAATCGCATTTGTCAAGAAAAGCATGACGTCCATGCCTGTTTTTAGGACCATGCATTGTAACGTTATTTACATGGGCAATTAAAAATTAAGTACAATTACTACAATTACTGGTGATGCTCCTCAGGCCTGTCCAGACTGTCGCCGGGTCGTTGGCTGAAAACAGTTTTTTCAGCTTTTCAGAGTAGCTTTTATTAGCCACTCTGATCTCCTTTGTTAATCTGTTCCTGGCCTGGTTATACAAGATTTGATCCCCACTTCTGTATGTGTTGATTGCTTGATTTTTGTTTGTTTTTATTGTAGTTATTTTCAGTGGTGATTTTCATTAGATTTAATGCACTTTTAAAATTTTATTTACTACCCAAATTCCTATTTTTACAATGGTTTGTTTTTGTTTGTTTGTTTATGGTGATTCTCATTAGGTTTCCAAATAATACCATGTTTATTTCATTTAAATTAGTGTAACCGTAACATACTGCCTTCATGTATGAATACTTTAGAGAGCATGAAGAATGATAATTGTCATGTTTTGTGTGGATCTAGTTATTCTTCATCAGTGACGTGTGTGTGTTGCAGCTGTTCGACCGCGTGCGTGAGGTTAATCCTGACTTTCATCAGAAGATCATCCCCATCAGCAGCGAGCTCACGGAGCCCGGCCTGGCCATCAGTCCAGAGGATGTACAAACACTCACTTCCTGTATCAACATCGTCTTCCACTGCGCCGCCACCATCCGCTTCGATGAGCCCCTGAAGTGAGTCACACTCAACACCAGTCTTAAGTCGCTGGGGTATATTTGTAGCAATAGCCAAAAATACACTGTATGGGTCAAAATGATTGATTTTTCTTTTATGCCAAAAATCATTAGGGCATTAAGTAAAGATCTTGTTCGATGAAGATATTTTGAAAATTTCCTACCGTAAATATATCAAAACTTAATTTTTGATTAGTAATATGCATTGCTAAGAACTTCATTTGGACAACTTTAAAGATGATTTTCTCAATATTTAGATTTTTTTGCACCCTCAGATTCCAGATTTTCTAATAGTTGTATCTCGACCAAATATTGTCCGATCCTAACAAACCATACATCAATGGAAAGCTTTCAGATGTATAAATCTCAAGTTATATATTATATAAAAAATAAATGACCCTTATGACTGGTTTTGTGGTCCAGGGTCACATATTAGAATGATTTCTGAAGGATCATGTGACACTGATATATGCTGATAATTCAGCTTTGATCACAAGAATAAATTACATTTTACAATATATTCACATAGAAAACAGCTATTTTAAATTATAATAATTTTTCACAATTTTTTTAAATTTTTGATCAAATAAATGCAGCCTTGGTGAGCAGAAGAGACATTAATAAATCTTACCAAACCCAAATTTTGTAACTTTAGTTATGAAACCGTAGCTACACTTTTAAAAGAAGGGAGGGAAATGTAAGAACAGGGTGTCCGCGGGGTCTTAAAAAGTATTAAAAGTTGATGAATCAATTTAGAGAAAATTAAGGCCCTTAATAAGTATTAAAAATTCTTAAATGCCATTTTCAAAGGTTTTCAATTTTGTATCATCTTTTCATTATGTATATTTGTCCGAATAGTGGGGTTCTGTGTTGTTTGGAATCCCGCAAGATTTGACGTCATCTGTTACGGCGTTCACTGACCGACTGCACCGCTGCATGATAGTGCGGGGCTTGTTGATCCCGCTCACGCTGAATTTATGACCATTATCGCCTGCTCCCATCCGCTCCTGCAAACATTCTAATATTGTATATTATTTTCGCACATCAGGGCGCCGCTATCAATATGTGGCGTATTTAAACCCCTTTTGAATGAGCGCTCGCAGTCGCAGTTCACTTTCGATTTCGCGATCGCGCGCGCACTGTGTAAAGGGAGCACATCCTACGATAAAAGATATTTATTTGTCAGTGAGCTCTGGATCTGTTGAGGAGCAAATCCTCCAACATCTTGTCAGTTATCTCTCCTTACTTTTGACCCGTAATCAGTCAAATCTGACTTCTGCAGCTCGTGTTGGATGCAGGGTTGTTGTTGTTGTTTTTTCCACGAAATTGGGCTGCTTTTAAACTGTTGCCATGGGTTGATTTTCCCCAGTGGGTTAAAGGTTTAAAATATTGCATAAATTACATTTGGTTGAAATGCTTGTAACATTTTGCATTCCACCTGTAATAAAACTGTGTTCAGTGTTTTGGGCCACACTAGTAGCTGTGTTTATGATAAATGTGCATAACAGTGACCGTAAAAAAAGTATTTTAGGGATGGAAATGACATTTTTATATATGGGACATGATAATTGCTCTACTTTGGGCTGTTTTTTTTGGGCTTGGGATGCACAATTAAAATGATGTAATAGTTGTGATCATAATTTGACCTTCCATGATCATTCAGACTTGATCAGGTGCAGTACTCTCTGTCAAGCCTGCATCAAATCAAGCACTCTGTAATCACAGCTAAACTGTCTGATCAGTTAGGTGTTTGTCATGAGAAGTGTTCCACAAAACAGCTATGGTTTGCAGACAGTTATAAGAGTTGATGTTACAAATACATCTTTTGAATATACTGTGTGAACTCATTGCCCCGTTAGCTCGGAGAGCTTTGTTTTCTCTCCTCAATAAGTTTTGTCAGTTGTTTTGTTTATTGGTCTAATTCTTGTTTCTTGGGTTGCATTTGTTAGTCACTCAGTTAATTCTCTTGTGCTTTGTTCCACACTTCTGCATTATGTTGTATTGATAATGAGTTATCACAAAGTAAGTCTTTGTTTAGTTGTGCTATCTTACAATCAATATATAGTAAATGTAGGTTAAAGTGTCGCCGATGTAACCGGTTTAAACTTGGAGTGGCGATGAGGTCTTAAAATGTATGGAAAGAGTCTTAAAAAAGGTCTTAAATTTAACTCCATGATTCCTGTATATACCCTGAAGAATAAGAAGAGTAAGAGAGAGAAAGCACACACACACACACACACACACACTGTACTTCTGCTGTGTGGTGAATCTCCGGCTGAGGAGCAGATGTTCACACTGCTGGAGGAGCGAGGGATTGATTAGTGAACCGCTGACTCCAGAGCAGGATCGAGTAAGGGAAAGCTTTGCTCTCCTCCACACACACATCTGTTCACAGGGACCTTTTGCTTCATTTTCCTAAGGAAAATAATAACAGCATTAGTGTCATAATGTGTTTTAAGAATGCAGTCCTCTCATTCCAGCAGCATGTATCATTAATATACTATTATAATTGTTATAAATGTTTTGTAAATACAAATACGTCTTTAATAAATAATTTTATTTTAATAATTTTATATTTAAAGTTTAAGCAGTTTTGTTGTGTTTTTTTGTCTTTTTTAAAAATGTCTGTAAAGTTTAGTTAATTTTTATTTCAGTTTTACATTTAGTTGTTTCAGTATTTTAAGGTAAACGAAACAAAAATGAGAAATATATTTTATTTCATTTAACATTTATTTTATTTTAACTTTTTAGTTTTAGTTAATTTTAATAACCCTGTCATAAACTGTGTATTGTAGTTGGCCAATATTTAGTTTATATTACAATAAGTCATTGCTTTATTTCTGCTCACTATAATACTGTACTGTTAGGTGTATTATTTATGTATTTTTGTAATTTTTTATGTCTTTATTTTAATCAAATGTTTGTTTATTTATTTATTTTTAAATACAATTTATATATTTTGGTTCTGTACAAAATTTATAATAAATGATTAGTTTCTATTACATTACCTTACATTACTTTTTCTACTCACTATAGTACTGTTAAATGTATTTTTAATCTTTTTTAAAAAATCATTTTTTTCATTAATTTCTTTATTTTAATAAATTTTTATTTATTTAATATTATTTATATATTTTGGGTCTACCCCAAATAATTATAATAAATAATTTGTTTCTATTACGTTACCTTATTACTTTTTTTCTACTCACTATAGCACTCTATTAGATGTAGTATTTTTTATAATTTTTTTTATTTAATCACATTTTCTTTATTTTATTATTTAATTTCTTTATTTATTTAAATGAATTTATATATTAAATAATTAACTTATTTTATTTCATTTTATTTACTTATTTTACTTAATTATTTGTTTGTTTGTTTGCATATTTAACATTAACATTAGGATGTTAAGTAAAGATCATGTTCCATGAAGATATTTTGTACATTTCCTACCGTAAATATATCAAAACTTAATGTTTGATTAGTAATATGCATTGCTAAGAACTTCATTTGAACAACTTTAAAGATGATTTTCTCAATATTTAGATTTTTTTGCACCCTCAGATTCCAGATTTTCAAATAGTTGTATCTCGGCCAAATATTGTCCGATCCTAACAAAAACCATACATCAATGGAAAGCTTAATTATTGGACTTTCAGATGAGGTATAAATCTCAATTTTTAAAAAAAATGACCCTTATGACTGGTTTTGTGCTCCAGGGTCACATATTGCATCAGTGCGCGGATGTTTTGTCTGACACGCTGTACTGACCCTGAAGGAGAGCAATGATTTATCTGTCTGTCGCGTTTAACATTTATTTGATTTCAAGTCACACAAATGTTTTTTTGTGTGGTTTTAGTTTCTGTCACAGGCGGTATATTGCCGATCATGATGTGAATTCTGCTGTGTAATGCGAGTGTGCGGCGGTGTTTCATGTGTCTGCGCAGGCATGCGCTGCAGCTGAACGTCATCGCCACGCAGCAGCTCCTCTCTCTGGTGCAGCAGATGCAGCACCTGCAGGCCTTCATCCACATCTCCACCGCTTACGCCAACTGCAACCGCAGACACATCGACGAGGTCATCTACCCTCCTCCGGTCGAGCCCAAGAAACTCATCGACTCTCTGGAGTGAGTGCAATATATCATCATCCTCCTCATCATCTCAAACTCACTTACAGAATCTACCCGGCAACCACATCTATGAGCTTATGTTACCTTATGGAGTTAAAACAACCCAGAGCTGTAAGGGAAGAGTGTGTTCAATATCAGACTTAAGGTAATGTCTTTCAACAGAATTATGGTATGCTGAAAAACATATCAAAACTAAATAAAGATAAAACAAGGAGAGTATCGGAATAAAATAAAAAAAAGCCATAAACACCAGTGTAATTTTAGTATCACTAAGATACTGAAGATACTAAGATATTTTTGGTTAATATTTTGAATTAGTTTATATTTATATATTTTCTATTATATATATTTTATATTTAGTTAAAGTTTGAGTAATTTTGCTGTGTGGTTTTGTCATTTTCTGTAGGGGTTTTTATGTCTATGTAATTCTTAGTTATTTTAACACATCAAGTTAAATTAAAATAAAAACAAGAAATGTGTTCTTGGCAACTAGCTGAAATTAAAAAAAGTGTATATATATATATATGTATATATATATATATATATATATATATATATAAACTTTGCATGTGTGGTTAAAAAATGTGTATATATATATATATATATATATATATATATATATATATATATATATATATATATAAAATATTATTCATGATATTTGTGTATTTATAAAATATCAATTCATAAAATATATAGGCAGGTTTATATTTTAATGTATAAAGACCTAATACATTTTTTTTTATTAATGTTAATATTAATATTATAAATGCGTAAAAATATTTGGAAAATATTTACATTTAAATTATTAGTTTTTTTATATTCACTATAGTACTGTACTTGTTAGATGTATTATTTATTTTATTTATTTAAATATATATTTTGGGTATTTATGTATTTTAATCCTTATTTATTATTTAATCATTTTAATAAAAAAAATAAAAAAAATGTATTTTAGTTAATGAATGAATTAATTTATTTACATTCCTTTTCCTACTCACTATAGTACTATACTTTTAGATGTATTATTTATTTGAATATCTTTTATTATTCATTCATTTGTAAATTTTAATGACATTTTTATTATTTATTTAAATTTATTCATAGTTTTTTTCCCTCATGAACCCCAGTTTAAAAAACACTTGGTTCATGCCACTGGTATTGACTTGTGAAGTGACGTGACATGTGGCCAAGTATGGTGACGCATACTAGGAATTAGTGCTCTGCATTTATCCCATCCTAAGTGCAAACACACACACACCGTGAACACACACCCGGAGCAGTGGGCAGCCATTTATGCTGCGGCGCCCGGGGAGCAGTTGGGTGTTCGGTGCCTTGCTCAAGGGCACCTCAGTCGTGGTATTGAAGGTGGGAGAGAGCGCTGTACATTCACTCCCCCCACCTACAATCCCTGCTGGTACGAGACTCGAACTCGCAACCTTTGGGTTACGAGTCCGACTCTAACCATTAGGCCACGACTTCCCATCTTGGTCATTGCATGTCTGATTTTCCACGTTATTTGACTCTGTCCAGCCAGATAGCATCAGGATGTTTTGTCTGACACACTGTGCTGACCCTGAAACAGAGCAGTGATTTATCTCTGTGTGTGTCGTGTGTGTGTCGTGTGTGTGTGTCGTGTGTGTGTGTCGTGTGTGTGTGTCGTGTGTGTGTGTCGTGTGTGTGTGTCGTGTGTGTGTCGTGTGTGTGTCGTGTGTGTGTAGGTGGATGGATGACAGTATCGTCTGTGACATCACACCCCATCTGATCGGTGACCGGCCCAACACTTACACCTACACCAAAGCACTGGCCGAGTGTGTGGTGCAGCAGCAGAGCGGCAAACTCAACATCGCTATCATACGACCGTCTATCGTGGGAGCCAGCTGGCAGGAGCCGTTCCCCGTGAGTGACGCATCCGCTCGCAACAGTCCTCGCTTTTACAGCTTGGATATCTGAATGATGCAGCTTAATGGTTGCAGATCTGGGCTGGTAACCCAGAGGATTTAGGTTCAAACCTGGACTAATGATTGCATAAACTTAAACATTTCTACATAGCAGAATATCATAGAGACGTTTGGTGGTGTTTATTATCTTTAACTAAAACCATAAAAGAATATATATATCTTTACTTGAAGTAATCATTAGCTGAAATTGTATATATATATATATATATATTTTTTTTTTTAAATGCTCCTCTGTATATATTTTGACCTTAATAACTAAGACTACATTTATCACTGCACTGCCTGGTGTACCTTCATTACGGAATTAAACTTTTCTGCCAACTTTCTGAGTAAAATAACAGAAATACTAAAGAAGGGGCAATCATAGTGCTTCTGCTGGCATCCCATCTGATGCAAAAAGGGAATTAAATCAATAAAGAATGTTAGATATATATATATATATAATACATTTAGGTTAACTCGGTGTTCTAAAAATTATAACTGAAATAAAAAAATTAAAACTAGACATTATTTAAAAAATAATAATTTTCTTTATTTGAAATAAAATAAACTTAAATTGAAGTAAAATAAAATATTACAAAACCTAATCTTATTTTCTTTCAGTTTTCTTTTCAACATTTTCATTTAGTTAAATTTGAAATACTAAAATAACTAAAACGAAATAAAATGGAAAACTAAATTAAAACTATATAGATGTATTTTTAGGTTAACTCGATGTACTAAAATAAACAAAATAATAATAAAAGTGACAAAAACAAACAAAATTACCAAAAAAATTTAAATAACTTTTATTCAAATTATTAACAAAAACTATAATAGAATATCAATGATACTAAAATAACACTGGTTTGGTTTTGACTCTTGACTTACGAGCAACCGCCTAGCAACCACTCAGAGCACCCTAGCAACCGCATAGCAATTGTCTTTTTCTGTGTTTGACAGGGCTGGATAGACAACTTTAATGGACCAAGTGGTGTTTTCATTGCTGTAAGTATTGCTTCGTGATGTTCTACAGCAGATCTGAAAGTCCTGAACCCCACAGAGCGATCTTAACCCTGTAAAACTGACTTGAAGTGACCTTCTAAGGGCTCCAAATGATCTGCATGATCAAAACTCTGCTGTTAAACCTGTCGCACACAATCTACTGCATGCCTTCTGTCCTCTGATTGATAGTTTAGAGTTTTTTATCAAGTCAAAGCTCTTTTAGTGCAATTGAACAAATGTCCAGCGTCAGCTGGAGCTTCATATGTTTTTTTTATGTGAAATCTATTGATTTTAGTAAACGTAAAAATAACTTTGATATTGTTATCAATATTTCCAGATGAACACTTACTGGACTGAATCAGCTGGGCTTTACTTGATTCTCCCATCAATAATTTTTTTGAAAAATCAGTGCGTCTCAAATCTGATCCTCAGGATCTTTTGAGGAGCGTTTGTTTCCAGAAGCTTTACTTTCACTGTTCCTCAGCGGAGGAATGATGTTCACAAGCCTCCAGAACATCTCACATCTTCTGAGGAGCCTTTATTTCTTCAGCTCTCAATCACTGCATTATATGTTTGGAGCATTTCAATCTCTTCTTACTAAGACATATTATTGGAGATCTAGAGCGACGACTGATATTTATAGCATTTTATGTCAGTATCTGCTACACTTTTTTATAAAGATCTTATCGATTTACAAGCATCAGAATTCCATTATATAAATATCAGCATCTGCAACAAATTGCATATTTTTGCTCAGGCTGACTCTCTGAATAAATCTGAGCTGTTTTTTCCTCCAGATTCTCACTATATCAGACTATATATGAGCCATAAAACCCTGATGAAAAAAACTAACTTATTTTCTTTTATATGTTCTTTTTTTTTAATTCTTTTGAATTTAATTTAAAAAAATTATTTTATATTTTTTGCTTTTATATTAAGGTTTTAGTAAACCGTTCCATTAAAAAAAATAGATTTCTCTGACAGTTATTTTATGTCAGGCTAAATTATGATGGACAAACTAAACAGACCTAAACATTAAAAGAGCAGTTTTAGTGTGAAACTGAAATCAGAATCATGATGGCTTTTAACTTGAGTTGCATTGAAATCAGTATACAACAAGGTGTTTTAACATCCGTAAAAATGATATTGTACCTCCTCGCATCACTCGCTGACCTGGCAAGATTCAAGCGTGTGTTTTGTGTGTCCCGGTGCAGGCTGGGAAGGGCATCCTGCGCACCATGAGAGCCAGTAATGATGCGGTGGCTGATCTGATTCCTGTAGACGTGGTTATAAACCTGACGCTGGCCGCCGGCTGGTACACCGCGGTGCACAGGTGAGATTTGCTTATGCTAGACCCGCAGGTCATTAAACGGAGAATATTAGCATGAAGAATCCCTCTGCTGATGTATTTGCGTAAGGCAGAAATGTGCGGTTGTTCACATATGGCACGGTGTGATTTCCTTGTTCTGTGTTTTTATTTCAGACCGAAAACTGCACTCGTGTACAACTGCACAACCGGAGGCATTAACCCTTTCCACTGGGGCGAGATCGGTGCGTAACATACATGTGATGTAATGTAGTGAAATGTTTTTCCTTAGTTCCTCATCTCACAGTGCAACAACACACAGAAACAACAACGAGTTTAGGACATGCATGTGCATAATAAAAAATTGAATACAGAATGTTTGAAGAAATTATGTGAATAAAAGAAATTAGAATAAATGGAAGACAGAATATAGTAGAGAGAGAAAATAAATATAGAAAATACATATAAATAAATAAATTAGCTATACAGTTGGATTTACAGTGTTTGAGCATTTACTCATATTTTTCACAAATTTTACAAATAAATAGTTTTTAATAAATAGAAAAACTGAAATGGTATTTTGTTGTAAAATGAACTCTGAACATTTTTTTTGTTCTTAATTCTCAATACTTTTGTTTTGCAACTTTGAAAAATGTATATATTTTTTAGAAATAGTATGCAGTATACAATCAATGTTTGAAACCGTGTTATGGTCAGTATTGTATTACATTGTATTATTGTATTACATTACAAAATAAAATAAATTAAATAAATAATTTCAAAGAAATTGAAGTAACCTGTTGAATTAAACATGACATTTTAAAAGTAGAAAGACTGAAATGGTATTGTCTTGTAAAACATACACTAATATTTTTACAGTATTTTACTTTACATTTTTTACAGTGTACATACTATTTTTTCATGCAGTATGCATGTTGTAAACAGTAGTTGCAAAAATTGCTAGTAAATTTCACAACTAATTTCAAAGAAACGGCAAGTAACACATTGAATTAAACATGACATTTTGAAGTAGAAAAACTGAATGAACTCCACTCATTTTAATTTATTTACAACTTAAATCTTTTTTATATTGTACAATCCTATTAAAAAAGCATATAAAATAGTATGCAATAAATGTTTGAAACAGTATTATTGTCGCTGTTGCATGTTTAATTCCAGGTGCCAGAAGCTTTATTACCAAGTATGTTTACACACAAGGAGTTTGACTTGGAAAGACTCTCAAACTAAAAAATAAACCATAATTGCATAACTTCAGGTTAATTGAAAATACAAAAATGTACAAATAAATAAAATACAAAACGGTGTGCATACTATTAATTTAATAGAAAAAGCATATGAAATATTATGCAGTATGCAATGCTAAATGTTTGAAAGATTGTCACTGTGTTGTATGTTTAATATTATTGTACATTTAATTCAGGTGTCCAGACTGATGTCAAAAATAAATTATAATTGCATAACTTAATCCTCACACTGGACACAATGCAATGCACACAGTTTCAGTGCATTGCATTTGCATACTGCACATTTTAGCAGATGCATACTGCTTTGTTTCAAACTGGGATCATGCTGTACTGTATGTGTGCGGTGTGTGTCGTGCCGGAGGGCAGCTCACTGGTCAGAGCAGCTGAAGCGTTTCCTTGGCAACAGCAGGATAGAGGGTTTACCATGAGCAACATCTGGCTGCCAGCATCACCCTGCCAACGGCCAGAAACAGTGTAGTGTTACGTTCAGATTCATGCTTCAGTAAATAGTGGTTTAGTAGTTGTCATATATACAATATCGTTTGCTTTCCAGAGCATCACGTGATGTCCACGTTCAAGAGGAATCCTCTGGAACAGGCTTTCCGTCGGCCAAACGCTAACATCACCTCCAATTACCTGATCTACCAGTACTGGATCCTCGTCAGTCACAAGTTCCCCGCACTCATCTATGACCTGTTCCTCCGACTGTCCGGACAGAAACCACAGTGAGAACAAAACAACCTCTTAAGAGTGACATTATACTCACATGAGCTGTTCTGTTCTGATAAAATGGCACGGATCTGTAATATAATATAATGTAATCATTCAAATGTTTGGGGGTAGATTTATCAGTGTCTCTTCTGCTCACCAAGGCTGCATTTTTTTTCAATTAAAAATACAGGGAAAACAGTAATATTGTGAAATATTATTATAATTTTAAAATAGCTGTTTTTTTTTGTTAAATATATATTATAAAATGTAATTTATTGCTGTGATCAAAGCTGAATTTACTCCAGTCTTCAGTGTCACATGATCTTCAGAAATCATGCTAATATGCTGATTTGCTGCTCAAGAAACATTTATTATTATTATCAATGTTGAAAACAGTTGTGCTGCCCAATATTTTTGTGGGAACTGTGAAACATTAGATTTTTTTTCCAGAATTCTTTGATAAATAGAAGGAAAAAAACAGCGTTTATTTGAAATAGAATTGGAAATCTTTTATTATGAAAGCCTTTACTGTCACTCTTGCTAATGCATCCTTGCTGAATAAAAGTATTCATTCATTTAACATCTTACTGACCCCAAACTTTTGAATTATAACATATTTTGTATTATAGAAGTAAGAATAAAATATCTATAGAAAACAAATCATTAGAAAAATAGCATGTTTTGGTCAAATGTTATATTATAGAAATAAGAGAAATGTCTATAGAAATTAGAAAATAATTTTTTTTATTGTTAACATATAAATAGAAACATTGGTATTTATTACATTATTAATTTAATATACTTGAATGTAATATTATGATTATTAATCATTATTAACATAGAAATCAAATATGTATTGAAATTAGAAAAATATATGGTCAATATATAAATTATATACACTTAGTATAATATACATTTATGATTATTAAAATTAATAATGAATGCTGTTTAATACATTATTATATTTGTTATATTATAGAAATAAAATATCTATAGAAATGAGAAAAATGCATGCATTGTTAACATATAAATAGAAATATCAGTAATTATTTTATTATTAATATGAATAATTCATAATGTAATCATAATACATATTAATATAATTTCTTATGTATTATATTACTGAAATAGATACAAAACAAATATCTATGATAGTATAATTGTCATTGGGCGAATTTCAAACGGAAGTGAGCATCCCTATGCCCTACTCCCTTCGAAGGGCAGAGTTCTTTTAAGGGTGCAGGGCATGACTGTCTCGTATAAGCGTTTGGAACTCTCTTGGCGAAGGGAATGACCGACCAAATGTTACCTTGACAACGCTGCGCATGCGTGTAGCATTCTGCACTCCATCAGCTGTTGCAAATAAATATTTCTTATTATTATTTTATTCAAATATTGTCTAATGGTGTCTTATTTACTATTAAACTTTTTCAAACTAAATTTGCTTACACTACCGTCTTAAATTACAATGAACAGTCTTTATTAATCAATAGGACAAGGAACACCCACGTAGCACCGGGGAATGATGTTTAGACAGGACGCAGGACTCAGGAAACCACAGGGCTTAAGTAATGGAACAAATGAGGAAATAAACGAGACACAGCTGGAATCAATTTTCAAACTAAATTTGCTTACACTACCGTCTTAAATCATATTTCTATCACTGACAAGAAATATTTTGTCTTACATTAAAATAGACAAGCCTATTCTATTTACGTTTGTATGTGAAGTCGAAATCAAACCCAACTTTGCTTTAAAAAGCATCCAAGATCTACTAACCGCAGAGGTGTAAAGAGTACATAAAAACCATACTTAAGTAAAAGTACAGATACCTTACAGTGAAAATTACTCCACTACACGTTACAAGTCACCAATTCCAAAACAACTTGAGTAAAAGTCTCAGAGTATCTGATTTTAACAGTACTTAAGTATTTTACTCATACTAAATATAGGCTCAAAGATGCACTAGTCAAAGAGACGTGCCAGTGATAAACTGTAACGTTGTGGAGAAGCTGCGGAAAACAGGCAGAGGCACACAGGATCTATGTGCAGGTATTTCTTGGAAAAACTAGAACAAACAAAAAGGCAAAAAACAAAGAACAGAATGACTGGCAAACAAACAACCATTACATTCAACAACTCACAAGGAACTAAATAAAAACTAGGGCTATATATATACACGGGGCTAACAAGCTTAACAAGACACACCTGGGGAGACTAATCAAGGGGAACCAATGAACAAACGGACTACAAACTGACTACAAACACCACGGGAGACAGGAAGTGACATAAAAGTCCAGGGCAAGGCACAGAGAGCATGAAACAAACAAGAAAGAGTTGATTTGTGAGGAGAGCAATCACGTTTATTTTCTAAAACCAAAATAAAACTGAACACCTCAAAATTACAAACCAAAACAAACAAACAATATATTTCAAAAAGGTTAAGGTTAAGTAACTACTCAGTACAACTACAAAGTACCCGAAAAGATACTCAAGTGCAGTAACTAAGTACATTTACTCCAATACTTTACACCTCTGACTAACCGAAGATCACATGATCACAAACGGAATTCACTTCCGTGACGTGACCATCACATGTTCCCTTCGCTAACGGACTTCTGGAAGGGCCCTTCGTGAAGGGATTCAGTTGTTCACTTTCGTTTGGAACGTCCCTACAAATGGCGTCCCCTTCCCGAAGTGCCCTTCTAGGGCGTTTGGAATTCGCCCATTGAGTGTTCATGTCTGTGTGACCTGTGTTCATTCAGAATGATGCGCATTTTCAACCGTCTGCACAAAGCCATCGGTCTGCTGGAGTACTTCAGCAGTCAGGACTGGGAGTGGAACTCCGACAACATGAACATGCTGATGAGTCAGCTGAGCGCCGAGGACAGGAAGGTACAGCCACACACACACACACACACACACACACCGCATGAACACACTGACAGTCTGTGTCCAAACTCTGCTGAACTCTTCCTCGTGATCTTTCAGACCTTCAACTTTGACGTTCGTCAGCTGAACTGGCCCGAGTACATCGAGAATTACTGTATCGGCACCAAGAAGTACGTTCTGAACGAGGACATGTCAGACATTCCCGCCGCCAGACAGCACCTGAGGAAGTACGTCCATCTGATGACACGTTTACACTGGTATTGAACTGAACTGAGCTGAATAACGACGCCATAGTCTTCTGCAGAGCTGCTTTACAGCTCAAATTGAAGTTAAAAGTATTAATTCTTTACCACAAACCTTTGAAGGGTAGTGTATATTATATTAAAATGAAATATCTATAGAAAAAATGGAAATTGGAAAAGAAAAAAGGAAAAAAATAGTTTTATTATTATTAATTATAATACACTATATAAATGTATTATTAAAATGTATTTACGCTATTTTTAGTGGATTTAATACATCCTTGCAGATTAAAAGCATTCTTACTGTCATATATTATATTATGTTGTATTATATTATAGAAATAACAAATAAGATATTTATAGAAAAAAATTGAAATGAGAAAATAAGACAATGTTTTGCATGTTTTGGAAATGCAGAAATGGAAAAATTATTATTAATTATAATGTTATAATGTAGTCCTTGAATAATAATATAATAAATGTATTATTATGACTGTAGATACTGTCAATTTTAAAAGATTTAATGTATCCTTGCTAATTAAAACTATTTTTACTCTTATATATTATATTATATTAAATAAAATATCTGCAGAAATAGAATAGAATAGAAAATCAGACAATATAGCATGTTTTGGAAATAAAGAAATAGAAAAATTATATATTATATTATATTATAGATGTATCTATAGAAACAAAAAATAGAAAATGGAGAAAATAAAACAGCGTGTATTGAAAAATAGAAATTATTTAAAAAAAAACATTGTCTGATTCTATCATTAGCACATAATAATACATATGAAAGGTTTGTGTGATGGTGAATAAATAATGGCCTGTAAACACACCGCAGCCTGTCCATAGAGAAGAGGAAGCTTGATTAAACACACATTGAGTTTATTGATAGTCAGTAATTGTTTGGTGTTTCATTGAATTATTGATCCTCTCTTCCTCCTGTTCACAGGCTGAGAAACATCCGATACACGTTCAACACGGTGCTGCTGGTCTTCATCTGGCGCGTCTTCATCGCTCGCTCTCAGATGGCCAGGAACATCTGGTACTTCGTCGTGAGTTTGTGCTTCAAGTTCCTGTCCTACTTCAGGGCTTCCAGCACTCTGACCCAATGACCGGAGCAACAGGAAGTGTGTGTCCTTATCCTCCGAGCACTTCCTCTTCCAGAGGTGTCTTCAACCATTCTCACACACACACACACACACACAGGTGTTTCTTTAGCTTTCCTCACCGGCCGCTCGCTCCACCTGACTCCTCCATGTGCTGTTTTTAAAGATGTTTACTTTTATAACGACTGTCCTTAATACCGATTATATATGCAACTGCATTTTACAGTTTCTCCTTTACATTCTTGTCACCATCCAAAATCCAGAGATGCTGCCTTTGTGTCTTCTGATGATTTTAGCCTTCTCGACTACAGACAGTGTTTCGGACCACTGGACCACCGCTCAAAGCTTTGCTGTTTTCAGCCATTTCTCTCTCTTTGCGAGTGTGTGTTTGTCTCTTAACGGTTCGTTTGTGTCCTGTCTGTTCTAATACCGTGTAATCAAGCCGGAAAACTCTTTCGGTTGGTGTTTTGTGTTTTTTTTCTTGTTTAGTTTGCTGCGTTCGGAGGGAAAGGCCTGTGAACTCCAACAGATCTGATGCATTTATAACATCACACATATTTTTTTGCCAAGTCATCGCTTGCTCAACTGTATATCCACCAGTTTAATCATAAACACTCAAAATCAAAAGAAAAAAAAGTCTTTTCATGAAGAAAATGCAGCCTATTTTTAAGGAACTAAAATAGTTCCTAAAATTACATTTTCATGACAATTAAGCACTTTTACCACCAAATTGAATGCATTTTTAACGATTCTAGAATTATTCTAAAAGTCAATTCTCATTACTGTAATACAGTGCTTTTACAGTATTACTGTAAAAATAAATACGGTTATATTATTACATTTTAAATATTAAATAAATTTTTAACAATTAATATAAAATATTATATATAATTATTGTAATTTATTATAATTGTACTTATTTTTAATAAATTAAATATATATAAATAATAAATATAACAATTTTATTTTTTTAAATTTATTTTATTGAATTATTATTATTGATTAATAATTCAATTTAGAAAATATTGAATTTTTTTCCAAATTTCTTTGAAATATGACATACTCGACGCGTTTCACCCATTTATGTCTGTTAATTTTTCTGTTTGTACAGCAGAACACACAGTTTATCGTCAGACTCTTTCTGCGAGTGTTAGATGAGGATATTTCTGTCTGTAGACGGGCGTAAGATAGTTTCATCGGTCTGTAAATATTCTAGATATATAAATATATTCCTTTTCAGATGATATACATACCAAAAATGTACAAATGTATATTTGCGAGGGTGAATCAAAGGCTGGTTAAGAACATCTATTTCCGGAAATGATTGAGGGCTTCCCATATTTTTTTGAAGAAAAGCGAAAAGTGAAGAAAAAAAGCGTCGAGTCTCTATTTCAGTGTTGTTTTATGTGTATTGACCACTGTTTAAAGTGCTCTGAATCTAGAGACGTAAAGGGACTTAAACCTGCAAACCTTTTCATCCGATTTCAGGATGAAACCAGCTTTTCAATCATTGACTTTGGTAGTTTCTATGCAGCACAACCTGTTTCTTCCTTCTAGAAACGTTTCTATTTTGTTACCGCTTGCTTTTTCACCTTTCTGAAGCACTTTTATTTCTGTTTGCTTGTCAGATGAGCCAAAATGAGTGCATTTATAACGTTTTATGAATCTACTACTCCGCCAGCGGTTGAATATAAACCTGACAGCTAATATTTCGTACGGTTTTACAGCATCGTGATCAATAGACACTATTTGAGGATCTCATGAGTGTTCATTTTTCTACACTCCCCCTGGAGATCTACTGCTAAGACGTGTCTGCCTTCTGTCGTCCGGTCTTTTGTATGTCGCACACAGTATTCATGCGTCTTCCTCAGCTCGTTTAGCAGTAGTGGAGAGATTCCTTTAGATGATTTGAGATGTTTTTTCTTCTGCACGTTACGAGTCTCAGTAGAGAAAGCACACGCACACTAACATCTCCTCTTAGAGCATTCCAGACATGAGAAAAACAGACATTTTTCTACGAGAAACGAACACCTTGATGTCTTAACAACGGCAACCCTTCGTTTTTTAAGCCAAGCTGAGCTTTTAAATGAAGCTTCTACTGCCAACGTGATCTTTACAATCTCAAGCGTTTGTGCTCTGCCACTGATGTTTGTACAGATGAGGTGATTGAGCTGCATTGGGTTTGCAGTAAAATGATTTTTTTTTAAAGAAAAGTCCCCTTCTGAAAAAGTTTCTTTCTTCCAATGTAACGCATGTTTGCTTTTTACATGAGATTTTCACAGTAGTGGCTGACATGGATTTTGACCTTCCTCTGCTCAACATTTGTCTCCATGATGTGTTGTACGGTCGAGGTCCTTGAATGAAAAACTGTACTTTGATAAATTGTGTGCTTGACCGTTTGTTGCAAAAGAATTCATGATGAAATAAACTGAAATGACCAAGTTCTTGGTTGTCTTCTTCTTTTATTTCACCACACTATGAAACAATATCAACACAAACATGGAATGATATTCAGAATTGGTTTTGTATGTTTTATGTTCTGGGTCAATTTGACCTGCAACACATTTTTGGGTTTTCAGAAATACAGGTAAGAATGTCTGACTTGAAATTGTGTGACTATTTCAGGTCATGAACATGGCTGGAAAGTTTCAACGCTGTGTTGTGGCATGTGCGTATGAAATCTGACCTGCAAATTTTTTATTTAAAGGCAGGTGCACAGACAATTAAAAAATAAATAAATAAATAAATATATATATATATATTTCACATTTAGTCTAGAACTACATCATGTTCACACAGCGCACACAACTCCTCTGTACTCCTGATTTCTCCCAGTATGTGGACAGGAGAGCTGTCAGTCAATAAATGGGAAAAAGTAACTGGCATTACTTTTTTGAAAAGTAACTCTTTAGATATTTTCTTGTAAATTAAAAAAGTAATGTTACTTTACTAGTTACTTGAAAATGTAATCTGATTACGTAACTCGCATTACTTGTAATGAGTTACCCCCAACACTGTATATAACAAATGTTTAGACCATAGTTATAATAGTTTTTTAAAAATCTCTCGTTAATTTTTTTGTTAATGCACTGAAAAAAAATGGTGTAGAATTTACTTTGAAACCATTTTTACTCAGAAATTGCTAGCAGATTTTAGAAATAATTACAAAGAGACACTGAATTAAACATACAGTTTTGAGAAATTCTTGTAAAATGTACTCCAAAAAAAAAACTTAATTTACAACTTTACAATTTTGTTTAAAAAAAGTGTAACCGCTAATGCTAACACTTCAGCTTTTATTTATTTATTTGAATGGTTGCCACTGAATAAACAGCTTTTTAGAGGAAACAGCTTATCATTTAATGAATCGACAGCCTATCGGCTAATCTTCAACATGTTTTACACTAAACAATACTTTTGGATTGAACTATTTTTAGAGTTTACACCAGGAAAAAAATGCCTTTTATAAGAGAAGTCACTGACTTTTTGCGACAGGAGGGATTCATCTTACGGCACTTCTCATTCATTCCTATGGGAGCCGTAAACGGCGATTGAGTGTCGCACAACTCAATCCAAAGTACCAATGTGATTGGTTATTAAGGCACACGTGATCCAAGTTGACCGTTACTGCTACTCCCAGAAAACAGACATTTGGAAAAAGAAGAAACACTTATTCGTCTTATTAAAAGTCGTTTTACCATCAGAGTGATTCTGAAACTGATATTTCAAGCTAAAAAAAACTTACATTTACTTTTTAAAGTTCACACAAAATGAAAATGTGTCTTTTGCTGCTTATCCTGTAGCTCTGAGCTCATCTTTAACTTTAAGCACATATATAAATGTACAGTCTTTCAGAAAACAGACTAATTATTCAAATAAATTCAGATATAGCGTGAGGATGTCATTCCACGAACTGGTTGTGAAAGAAGTGGCTTGAGCTTGTTCATTTTGAAGTGTGGCTTGGTCAGGTTAGGATGTGAACCAAGCAGATTTAAATACAATGTCTGGCCTCAACTTCCGGTTTCAAGAAAACTGCACACAAACCATCATCGGGGTGTTTGAGGTGTAAAATCTTATATCTAGATGGCAGCAGACAAAGCCCGAGTTTAGCCATATGAGCGGTTTATGATATTTAATCAACTTCAAAATCTGTGTGTTAATATCAAGATAATTTATGATGACCGCAGGATGAATCTACACAGACAGAAGTGAATCAGAAAATGTGTTAAAGATCATTAATGTGTGCGCGCCCTCATCTCTGTGGTAAGTGGTTTAAACCTAAACCCTCATTCATGAATATTTCCCATTTTGCGCTTCTCTTTTAATTCTTTTAGGAAGCGGGTTGCCAAAGTTGTAATTTGTGTGTTTCACTTCCTCTTGGGTGCTTTTAGCCTTTGAACAGCTCACATCTGCAGTGTTTGTGATCACTGTTGGCATGATTACAGGGTTGCCTGTATTCTGAGACAAAATGTTCTGCAATTTTACCTGCCATTAGTTTTTAAAGTAGCCAAAGGCTGACATCAGTCAGAGATGATCACTAGGCACCACTTAATTTCCTGTTGTCTTTATTTAATTAAAATGATGACATCACAATGCATATTAAAATAGAAATACAGACGTGTAGCAAACTTCCTCACAGTTAATTTAATGTAGGAACTGTAGACACTTTAATGTAAAATTTTCTGTAAAGCTGCTTTGCAATGATTTGCATCGTGAAACGTGCTATACAAATAAACTTGAAATGAATTGAATCAATTTAATTTAAAACGATAATAAAATGTAATAATCTTTCACAGTTGTTTGTCAAAGCTGTCAAATGTTTATGAAAACATTTATAGAATCGAGAAATCATATTCTGTTACACCAAATACACAAAATAATGATTTTTAAAATAGCATCATATGACCCCTTTAAGTAGTTTCTGTCTAAAAGTGTAGATTTTTCTAGATTCTCAAAGATTCAAAGGTTTTGGTTCAGTCTTGTTTTTCAGCATCATCTGCGCTGACCAGTGCTTCCTTCGGTCTGTAGCGATGGCTTTTGTTTTCATATGTTTTCATAAATCACGTCTTCTGATGCCGGTGAGGACGTGTCCGGGATCTTTGCTGTCATGTCTGGTTTTTTGGGCTCTGTCTCAGATGTTGAGGTGTTGTTCTCTGCGTCTGCGGCTCCTGCAGGACGCTGTCGGACCGCAGCGTATTCACTGGTCAGCGAGGCGATGCCCCTGATCTCTGCTGACGGCGGGTCAGCGTTTGTGAAGTCGATGGAGGAATAATGAAGAGATTCAGGTGCACTCGGTGCCGTGGATGACCGCATGCCTTTATTGGCATAAACAAACTCACTGTCATTATCCAGAGAAACGGCCTGATGGAGAAGAAACGGCAAAATGAGTGAAGAAGACCTGCTGCACGACTGTCTGTAATGTCTTTGAGGATGAATAACTCACTGTTTGAGTCAGAATGAGTCCAGATCTGTCGTCTTGTCTGGGTTCTGAAGGTTTTTCTTTCCTTCTTCTGAAAAACATGTTTTCAGATCTTAGAAAAATTGATGCTTATATAAAATCTCAATCAGAATCACAAATCCTCCTTGTGATGAAGTCTCATCAGAACACTGTGTGATCCAGGATTATTATCGTTAAATAAAACTAAAACCATTTTTAAAAAAGTGTTTTGAAGTCTAAAGTCTATATTTGATTTCAGCTAGTTTCTGAAGCAACAATTTCACTTAGTTTAAACTGACGAACTGAAATAAAAAACTGACATAAAAATAAATAATAAAAAAGAAACTATATAGACACATAAACACAAATATATAACCAAAAATGACAAAAACACAAAATTACTAAAACATGATTTAATATGATAATATAAAAAAATATAAACGGATTAAAAATATTAATAAAAAAGCGTCATAGTGATACTAAAATAACACATTCAATATTAAGTTTAAAGTTAAAATATTTTAACTGTACTAAATAGCAATAAAAAAGCTAAACATACACAATTACTAAAACTAGATTTTATTTTAATACTATTTTACTTTAGTTTTAGTAATTTTGTTGTGTTTTTGTAATCTTTATTAGTTTAAATTAGATTTGTTTTATTAATTTTATAAATTTAATTAGTTATTTCAGTACTTATAATTATTTGTATTTTATTTCAGTTAACATTTATTTGCTTTAAAAAGTATTTTTTTGTATAATGACCCTGTGTTATGCTTTATACTTTAGAAAACATTTACCATAATAGCTGAAAAAATCTCTAATGTGTGTGTGTGTGTGTATTTAGCTTTATTTCATCATACATTACACCAATTTTGTGATTATCATGTTTTCTTCTTTGTTCCCACCGTTCATAGCAGAGCATCACGATGCACACGATCATCATCACTGACGCACCGACAGCAGCTCCGAGCAGTACCGACGGATGATGGAAACCTGGAAAACAGTGTTTTGTTGCTCAGAGGTTGGTCTTTCATAGTTCAGGAGATCTCACTGAAACTCATTTAACAATCTCAGATGTCAAATTGACATTATTACATACTGAACTTTTTAAAAGTGTAGTCTAAAGTGGTTAGAGCCTAATGGTTAGAGAGTCGGACTCATAACCCAAAGGTTGTGGGTTTGAGTCTCGTACCGGCAGGGATTGTAGGTGGAGGGAGTGAATGTACAGCACTCTCTCCCACCTTCAATACCACGACTGAGGTGCCCTTGAGCAAGGCACCGAACCCCCAACTGCTCCAGGTGTGTGTTCACGGTGTGTGTGTGTTCACTGCTGTGTGTGTGCACTTTGGATGGGTTAAATACAGAGCATAATTAATTATCTGCAAGTAGTTTTTTCAGTACAATTAAGCTACTTCTTTTTCACATGGATAAAGATATCATTTGTGATCTTTCTTGCTGATCAGATGGAGCTGTTGTTGTGTTTCTCACGTGTGTCTTGTGGCGGTGGGGCGGCCTGAAACTGTTGGCTGCAGCTGCCGTGGTTTTTTGTGCTGAAACACTGTAGGACGTCCGTGTCTGTGAGGGACTGATGGATGTTCAGGACGCTCTTCACTCCTGTGCTTCCTAACGTCTCCTCACTGATGGAGGTTTCTGTAGAGTTAGCGAGCACATATCCGGACAGACGCCACTCTAGTGTAGGGCAGGGATTCCCATGAGCCTCACAGACACATGCCATTACACTGCTTCGGCTGCAAGAGCTGGAGATTTTGGGTGCAACTGAAAGAGAAAATATAATCGTTATGATACAGAAGATCTTGATGGTCTCTACAGTGTACAACATGTTCAGAATTTGAATGATAAAACACTAAAAATACTATGGTAAAAAAAACATGTTAACAGCAAGTTCCCTAAGAAATCTAACGGGATATTTAATGCATTTAAATTTGTATTTACACATCTGTAATGATAAAGCTGCTATTTAGTACATTTAAAATATAATAATTTTAAATGTAATATTGAATTAGTATTTAGTATTCATTTAGTATCACTGAGACACTGTCATAGTTTTTATTAATATTTTGAATCAGTTTTTTATATATATTTTTCATTTTCTTTTTAAAGTTTTATCAATTTTGTGTTTTTGTTATTTTTAGACATTTTTGTTAATACGTCTGTATAGATTTTATTCATTTTTAATGATCTCTACAGTGTAAAAAAAACCATGTTCTTCATTTTAATGGTAAAACACTAGAAATGTCACGGTAAAACCATGTTAATTGGTTAAAAGCACGTTCCCTTCCTGTGAAACATAATAAATCTAACGGGACATTTCAAAATAAATACTGTTAAATGTACAGTTTTTAGAAATGAAAAAGAGCATGTCATCTTATTTTAATTTATTTAATTTAATTTATAATTCAGTCTTTTATGGTGGTTGTCAGTATATTATAAGAAAACAACAAAACATATTTTAGTATTTCAGTAAGTTGGTATATTAACATTATTTTATTCTGTAAATTTAAGTTCAGTTCACTGTAGATGAATACAAATGTGTTCATGACAAAAATAGAAGAACAAAACAACCTAGAGCTAATAGTTTCCTAAAGTAGAAAAAAGGAACAAACCACAATTATTAAGTTAGGGTTAGTTCCGTCTACAAAACGCCACACTGGTGAAAATGCCATTATTGTGCTGAAGAACTCATTTTACTCTTCTGACTACAGTAGCACTCAGTTATAAAAAGTCTTCACCCAAAAATGAACATTCTGTCATTTACTCACCAAACCTGTTTGACTTTATTTCAAAAAGATATTTTGAAGAATGTTGGGAACAACATTGGACCCCATTGACTTCCATTGTATGAATGAAAAGATACTGAGACATTTCTCAAAATACCTTTCTCAGAAAAGTAAGGAAGTCATGCAGGTTTGGAATGAGGGCGATAAACGTTGACAATTTTCATTTTTATGTGCAAACATTATTTTGATTATTTTGAGCTCTGTTAACATAATAATGTTGATTTGTTTATGCTACAAATTATTAACTCGGTGTAGTTTGTTGGTTGAACATAATTTCATTAGAAGTTGTCATGATTCAAAAGATTGATGAAAACTTTGCATTACCTTTTTTTAAGCCAAAACATTGTTTAAAGAGATAGTTCACCCAAAAATGAAAATTACCCCATGATTTACTCACCCTCAAGCCATCCTAGGTGTATATGACTTTCTTCTTTCAGACGAATCCAATCGGAGTTATATTAAAAAATGTCCTGGCTCTTCCAAGCTTTAAATTATAATGGCAGTGAATGGGTGTTATTTTTCAATAGTCCAAAAGAAGTCCAATAAAGAGCACGTACGACGTAGCGTAAGGTCCGGTGAGAAGTGACGAATGTGGAAACGCAGCGGAGAGAGCAAAACAAAACACTGGTCACGAATTAGAAGTACAAAATTAAGATTTGTAAAGAAAAATGTCTGAGGATTTTTATATATGCGAAGAGAAGACTGGTTTTCCTTTGCTAAAGTAAGGAAACTTTGCTTCCTTTGCTCCTGTAAACAAACGTTGGTTCTCGAGAGACTAGCATATTCTCACCGGACCTTATGCTACGTCGTACGTCATCCGCCGGAACGGTGTTATTGTGAATGCGCATACGACAGTTAGCGGAAGCTAGAGATTACTGTTTATAAAGTTTTAAATATGGATATTTTTCTTACAAAAACACATCGCTTTGCTAAAGGAGGCCTTTATTCACTCCCCGAAGCCATGTGAGGCACTTTTTATTATGGATGGATGCGCTTTATTGGACTTCTTTTGGACTATTGAAAAATAACACCCATTCACTGCCATTATAAAGCTTGGAAGAGCCAGGATATTTTTTAATATAACTCTGATTGGATTTATCTGAAAGAAGAAAGTCATATATACCTAGGATGGCTTGAGGGTGAGTAAATCATGGGGTAATTTTCATTTTTGGGTGAAATATCCCTTTAATGCGCAGCATCTAATGTTGTCGGTTGCCACAGAAAATCATATTGACTTGTTCCCCAGTGTTTGATCACTGCATTGGGTTTTTAGAAGTTTCTTGTAATTTCACTGGTTTAAGTGCAGTTTCACAAAGTTTTCTATAGAAATCTTGCATGTCAAAATGCTGTAGCGTAACTTTAACATGTTGCTCTATAACAAAATTTACAAAAGGGGAACTAAATCTCCTTCTGTCTACACCCATTTCACAGCTTTTCTAGCATGCAGCCTGTGCACAGCTGACTGTATAGTCAATCACCATCAACCTGTTTACCATTGTCGCCATACTCCGTGATGCACACACCATGTAAGATATTACACCATATAGCATGCTGTAGTGTAGTTTATATGATCAAATTGTATTCAACTTAAGCTATATGTAAAGTTTAAATAATTGAAACATGCTTTCGTGGTTTTTTCAACTCCTTAGTGTCTTTTCAGTGCTGAAATTCATATTATGACTGTGTGAAAGAAAGTATGCTTCTCTTGCATGCTTTTATGGTAAAATTGCAACTTTTCCATGTCAATTTACTTTTATTTTCACCATAAACAATGCACTTTGCATTCAATGCTGTCTAGAGCATTGTTATGTGTTTGCTGCATTTACTGTAGTTATTGCACTATATTCACAGTATTTATGTTATCAGGGATCAGATTAAGTTTATCCAGGCCCGGTTCTACGGGGGTGCTACGAAATCATAAGCAACGAAATCATAAGCACCCTCAGTTAAAGCTATATTAATGGCATTTTATTGCAGATTTGGCAAACTATCCAGTGTGTAATGGTTTGCGGTAATTTCTGTTTCAACGTGTTTTTGCAGCGTTGAGCAATGCAGCCAATCACAGACATATCGTTGATTTCTTAAACCAGAGGCGTTTAAGTTAGAATGCACTCATACCGCTCAAATCTGTAACAGTGTTCAGCACGAATCATCTCATTATAACAGTGTTGATGCAATCTAAATAAGAGATTTGTTGTGCAGTGCAGAGAACTTTAATGATAATAACGTATCTTTGTGAGATCGCGATGAACAAAGATGAGTGACAGCTTTTTTAGTGATTATGAACAGAGGCTCTTTGCGCCATAGCAATGGACGCCACTATATATATTAGTGGCGTATGTTGCTATGGTGCAAATATATATAGTTAAAAATAAATATATATATAGTTAGAGCACCCTCACTAATTTAAGAAGCACCCTCAGTGATTTGATTCTGGAGCCGCTCCGGAGTTTATCAGATTAAATTAATTTGAGATTTGTCTTTGTACTCACACTGAACATCAAGTTGGATTGTTGCATTGCATTGGCCATGCTGGTTCTGACCTTTACAGCCATACCGTGCACCGTATGTAGGGTTTGTCACAATGTAGGTGTGATTATGTCCAGTCTGGAGGAGCTCAAATTGAGATCCCGTCTCTGTGTACCAGGTGTAGTTGAGCTCTGCTGGGTTTGCATCACTGCTGCAGATCAGAGTCACTGGATCGCCCTCCATCACTGAGCTGGAGGTAAACGCTGACAACGATGTGTTTCTTGGAGCATCTGAGAAAAAAGGATGTGCAATGTAGAATGTGTGATTTAACAGTTCAAGAGTTGAAAGGCTGCAGGTTTAAAACTCTTATTTGACAAGTTTCAGATCACCATGAATTTTCACTGGACTCTCAGCTGATTACAAATTACTCACACTGGATGTCCACAAGAGTAACAAGTACTGACTCTGGACGGCCAGCAGATTAAAAAGTACTCGCACTGGATGTCGTGGTATTTAGATTTTTTTATTTTTTTTATTTTTTAATAATAGTAAAGCCGTGTCCTCAGTGGCTCTGATGTCAGGAGAAAATGAAGACTCTTATGTTCACTTTTACATTCAACTACAAGTCACCTTATGAGACATTGTTGTCTCTACAGCTCCTCGAGTGCAGAGAAAATGACGGACAGCACAGAACTGGCTGAGTGCAGAAATATACTAATACGGGACAGTCTGTCAGCGGTCATGGGCGGGCCTTGAGCAATATGACGTCATACTGCTCAGAAAATCAAAACGGCTTGATAATTGAGACTATTTAGGTTTTTGGGGATTTAAATATTTTTTTATTTTATCATTATTGGGTGGTTGTTTCCACACACTGCTAAGACACATTTATATGCAAACACCATGTAAAAGTGAATTCTGCATCCGATGTCCCCTTTAATACTCACACTGGACGTCCAGTAGCACTGATGAGTTCTGTGTGCCGTGTGTGTTCTCAGCTGTACAGTAATATCGTCCGCTGTGTGTCGGGTCGGTGTTGTTGATGGTCAGGTTTGATCCGGTCTGAACTGGATTCAGAGGTCTTTCAGAGTCTCTGTACCAGGTGTAGTGCACCACTGGGGTTGCATCACTGCTGCGGATCAGAGTCACTGAACGGCCCTCCAGAACTAAACCAGCTGGATTTATCCTCACCGATGTGTTTTTAGGAGCATCTAATAGAATAGAAAAAAATGTAGGCAGGCACAATATATAGTCATATTTTACATCTATTATATGCAGTATAAAGGTTGGTAATACACTGTGCAAAACAAGTGACTTTAAGTATTTGGAATATTTGTATGAGTAGTACTGCTGTCCTGTGATGCTCTCGATGAGAGATGAGCTCCATGTGAGAGATGGTGGACGAGATGGACAGAAGATCTTAGTAGAGCAGCGCAGACTCACTGAACTTCCCTCAGTCGTCTCCTGCTGATCCGGAAAGATGCTCAGTGTGGGTCTGGGGGGAGATCCTGAAACACACAGAGATATTACAAGATAATGTAGGTTGTCATATCCAGTAATGAAGGTATATATTGTACAGTAGTAGATTTCTTTTTCATGTCCAGTCACACTATAGAAGCAGCATGAACAATATGACACTCACCTAAGACGGTAATTTGAACTCGGGAGTGTGTAGCTGAGTAGCTATATTGCAATTCACCATTGGCTTCAAGTCTGAAGTAATATGAGCCTTCATGACTCTGATCAACATTATCGAAGCGTGTGGTGCAGTTTTTCTGTGTAGCGGTGCCAAATATTTCTCCTTTTAACAGTCCAGTGTTGGGGCTGCTGGAGTCAAACACAGCTGTACTTCTTCCGACTTTAAACCACTTTCTCTTTGCACTATCAGTGAGGTAATTTTTAAGTTGTTGATCAATATCAAATGTGCAGGGGATGAAAACACAGGATCCTTTCAGAACTTCTACTTTCTTCGGCAGATTGATATTGTAGCCACAAAAAACACCTAAAACAAAGACAAACAAATAGAAGGAAGTAATCATACAGAGGATACAAGCAGAACAAACTTCTGCAGCACTTATTGCTCTTTATCTCATAAAGGTCACATGAAAGTGCTTTCATAATAATAATAATTCATCTTGTTAAATAGAATAGAGGAATAATCTATAAGAATGAGACCTTGTATCAGAGATCCAGTGAGGAGGAACGTCACCAATGCTTCCATCATTTTCATACAGGCCACCTTACAGCAGAATAGACAAACAAATGAAAACATTTTATAGAATTAAAAAAGCAGAAATGTTGGACCTGTTTTTGCTTGTTTATCCTACGCACCTATCGATGACCTACAGGTGTGTGAGGGTAATTGTTGATTAATAGAATGAAAAAAATTATAATCTGTGTATGAATTTATAGCTCTTTTATTGGTATAAACTCATTATTTCTAGATTAAAGTTTAAGATTTTTTATTTCTAGAGTTTTACATGAGAATACAGAACAATACAAAAGATTTTTTTTAAAAACAGGACATGCTTATCTTGAACATGTTTCAAACCTTAATGTTTCAGAATCAACTCCTCTGTAAAAGGCTTTCTTGCTCTTTAATGCCTGTTTTTTTAATATAATGTTGCTTGTAAAGTTAAATGATGGTAATTAAAAAAAATACAAGTTCAAAAAAAGTAAAACATTTATTGTTCAGAATAATATTTTAAAAATTAAAATTTAGAAAATAGAATTGAATTTTCATCCCATGCCTTAACTGGGTAAAAATCTTGAAACTTAAAAAAAAAAGATATTTTACCCATATTTTTTTCTGTTTGAATTTCGAAAGGATGTAAAAACGATGGCTTACTCGCAGAAGCACTTTCGTGCAAGGTGGAATTTATTTACAGTGCCAGAAAGATTGTCCACAGTGAAGAATATATACAAGTGCACACAAAAATCCAAAGTACCAAAGAAACAACAAAAGGGGAAAATAATCCAACAATGATATATCAAACAGGTATTCACAGTATACAAAGGGTTTTGTGTTTGCATCAATTTGTCTTCTGGGAAACATGTAAGTATCTTCTGTTGCTTCCGAAGGGCAGTACTAAATGGGGGGAAAAAATTATATTTCAACAAATTAAGAAAAATTTGGACATCTTCATCCTGTTCAAAAGTTTTTCTTAAGGCTCTTAAGGCATCGTGTTTTCTTCTGGAGCATCAGTGAATGTTTGAACCTTTTTTTTAAACATTTATTGTTCAGAGTAATATTTATAAAATAAAAATTTAGAAAATAGAATTTAATTTTCGTTTCATGCCTTGAAGCCTTAACTGGGTAAAAATCTTGAAACTTGTCAGAAAAAAAGTGATATTTTACCAATATTTTTTCCATTTTAATTTCAAAAGATCAGATATTTATTTGTGAGATTGTAAAATGTTTACTTGTGAGATTTATATGCATTATGCTTGTGCCCACCAGCTCGCCTTCGGGGACAAAAATGTGAGTCCGTGAAAGGATGTAAAAACGAATTATTATTATTATTATTATTATTATTATTATTATTATTATTATTATTATTATTATTATTATTATTATTATTATTATTATTATTATTATTATTATTATTATTATTATTATTATTATTATTATTATTATTATTATTATTATTATTATTATTATTATTATTATTATTATTATTAGAGATTGTAGGCATTTTAATGAAGCTAAAGTACATGTCTTAAAACAAAATTGATCATTAAAAATGTAATGAAAAATAAAAGTAAAAATTTTAATAAAAACAAATATATTTGAATAGGAAATAAAAGACATTGTTTTATTTATTTATTTATTTTTTTTTTAAATAATTTTCAAAGTTTTTAAATTCCTTGTTTTATTGTTGTGATTATTGTTTTTATTTTATTTTATGTAAAGCACTTTGAATCACCATTGTGTATGAAATGTGCTATACAAATAAACTTGCCTTGCCTTGCCTATAATAAAATACATATTACAAATAAACCCTGCAGGACTGGATTACAGGTAATACTGTTGTAAATAATGTTCAGCTTCTTGTACCGATCGTTTCGCTTCATAAGAACTCAATGAATCGTCAGGTGCCACAGGTTTGAATTGTGTGTTGCCTGTATGTGCTTTTTTTTTTACTTTCAGAGTGAATGTAGCTGCTGATTTGCATTTTATGAATCACCAAGAACCACGGTTTCAGATAAAAAATCTTCTTTACTGTTCTACTGAAGAAAAAAGTCACATCTTGAATTGCCTGAGGATGAGTAAATTAACAGCAAATTTGCCTTTTTGTTAAAACGATGAGGAAAAACACTTAAAATATCTTCTTTTATGTTCCACAGATGAAAGAAAGTTCTGTAGGTTTGTAATTGATATTTTTGGATGAAGGATCTCTTAAATCGGTGCTCAAAGATTCAAAGGTTTTGGTTCAGTCTTGTTTTTCAGCATCATCTGCGCTGACCAGTGCTTCCTTTGGTCTGTAGCGATGGCTCATGTTTCCATAAATCACGTCTTCTGATGCCGGTGAGGACGTGTCCGGGATCTTTGCCGTCATGTCTGTTTTTTTGGGCTCTGTCTCAGATGTTGAGGTGTTGTTCTCTGCGTCTGCGGCTCCTGCAGGACGCTGTCGGACCGCAGCGTATTCACTGGTCAGCGAGGCGATGCCCCTGATCTCTGCTGACGGCGGGTCAGCGTTTGTGAAGTCGATGGAGGAATAATGAAGAGATTCAGGTGCACTCGGTGCCGTGGATGACCGCATGCCTTTATTGGCATAAACAAACTCACTGTCATTATCCAGAGAAACGGCCTGATGGAGAAGAAACGGCAAAATGAGTGAAGAAGACCTGCTGCACGACTGTCTGTAATGTCTTTGAGGATGAATAACTCACTGTTTGAGTCAGAATGAGTCCAGATCTGTCGTCTTGTCTGGGTTCTGAAGGTTTTTCTTTCCTTCTTCTGAAAAACATGTTTTCAGATCTTAGAAAAATTGATGCTTATATAAAATCTCAATCAGAATCACAAATCCTCCTTGTGATGAAGTCTCATCAGAACACTGTGTGATCCAGGATTATTATCGTTAAATAAAACTAAAACCAAAACCATTAAAACATTTTTTTGTTAAGTCTGTTTTATTTCAGCTAGTTTCTGAAGCAACAATTTCACTTAGTTTAAACTGATGTACTAAAATAACTAAAACTGACATAAAAATGTATAATAATAAAAAAAAACTATATAGACACAAACATGCACACACATATATATGTATATATAACCAAAAACTACTAAAAATGACAAAAACACAAAATTACTAAAACATTACAATTTAATATAATATAAAAAAATATAAAGTGATTAAAAATATTAATAAAAACTCAGTATCTTAGTGATACTAAAATAACACTGATTCGATATTAAGTTTAAAGTTAAAATATTTTAACTGTACTAAATAGCAATAAAAAGAGCAAAAAATACACAAAATTACTAAAACTTTAGATTTTATTTTTATACTTTTTCACTTGTTTTAGTAATTTTGTTGTGTGTTTTTGTAATCTTTATTAGTTTAAATGTATATAGTTTTTAAGTTCATTTTAGTTTAATTAGTCATTGCAGTACTTTTTTATTTCAGTTAACATTTTTTTGCTTTATAAGTAATTTTATTTATAAGTTTAAGTTTAAGTATTTTTTTGTAAAATGACCCTGCTTTATGCTTTATACTTTTGAAATCATTTACAATACCGGTAGTAGTTGAAAAATATATGTCACGAATTCAGTCCATGGACTTCTGTTTATTCACCACCAGAGGTCACCCTTTCCATTTCATTGACTCTCGCACTACACAAACTGTTGCCTAGCACCCCGGACTACATTTCCCATCATTCTTTGCACAATTTGCACACTGCCCTGATTGCACTGATTGCACACAGCTGTTTCTAATCACCTCACTCACTATATAACACCCACTCTAACCCTTCTGTTCATGAACTAATTCCCCTGTCTGAAGTGTTTCCCCTGATGGGGATCGCCTTTTGTTGCGTTTGGGCTGCATACACCTCCACAGAACTCCCAGAGGCGGCAGCACCCACTATTAGGTCTGCAGAGTCGGTGGCTGAAGCTACAGTCTCTCCTGAGGTGGTGGTGCTCGCTGCTGTGTTCCCCGAAGCGATGGTGCCCGCTGCAGTTTCTCCAGAGGTGGCGGCGCGTGCTGCAGAACCTTCCGAAGCGGCGGTGCTCGCTTCAGCTCCTTGCGTGGTGGTGGCGCCTAGAAACGTACATTCGACCTGTCATGTCAGGGTCGAAGAAACCTTCGCCGAACTCTCCCTGTATCCTGAGGGCGCTACTGTAGAACCTCCAGAGGTGGCGGCATCCGCTGCAGAACCTCCAGAGGTGTCAGTAGTACCCACCT
>NW_015505308.1:268750-277376 GCF_001515645.1 Sinocyclocheilus grahami | reverse complement strand
CTGTCACGAATTCAGTCCATGGACTTCTGTTTATTCACCACCAGAGGTCACCCTTTCCATTTCATTGACTCTCGCACTACACAAACTGTTGCATAGCACCCCGGACTACATTTCCCATCATTCTTTGCACAATTTGCACACTGCCCTGATTGCACTGATTGCACACAGCTGTTTCTAATCACCTCACTCACTATATAACACCCACTCTAACCACATTTCTCGGCTGAGTATTGTTTAGCCTGTACCCCTTTCCGAGTCTCCGTGTTTTCCTTGTTTTGCCTTGCCTGTTTTTGCGGTTTTTGATCTTTGCCTGTTTTCTTGGATTTCTCCCTCTCGTCTCGCCCCTTTGATTCTGTCTGCTGATCGGTGACCTACGCTAGCCCTAGGACTATTCTTGTGTTTTGCCCGCCATATACCTGTTTGCCATTGTTTTGACCCTGCCTGTGTACTACGTCTCTTTAATAAAGCCTGCGGATGGATCCACATGTCTCACGTCTCGTCAGTGCCATTGCAATATATGTATATAGATGTAGTTTAGCTTTATCTCATCATACATTACACCAATTTTGTGATTATCATGTTTTCTTCTTTGTTCCCACCGTTCATAGCAGAGCATCACGATGCACACGATCATCATCACTGATGCACCGACAGCAGCTCCGAGCAGTACCGACGGATGATGGAAACCTGGAAAACAGTGTTTTGTTGCTCAGAGGTTGGTCTTTCATAGTTCAGGAGATCTCACTGAAACTCATTTAACAATCTCAGATGTGAAATTGACATTATTACATACTGAACTTTTTAAAAGTGTGCTCGAAGTGTCATTAATAATGAATTATCTGCAAGTAGTTTTTTCAGTACAATTAAGCTACTTCTTTTTCACATGGATAAAGATATCATTTGTGATCTTTCTTGCTGATCAGATGAAGCTGTTGTTGTGTTTCTCACGTGTGTCTTGTGGCGGTGGGACGGCCTGAAACTGTTGGCTGCAGCTGCCGTGTTTGTTTGTGCTGAAACACTGTAGGACGTCCGTGTCTGTGAGGGACTGATGGATGTTCAGGACGCTCTTCACTCCTGTGCTTCCTAACGTCTCCTCACTGATGGAGGTTTCTGTAGAGTTAGCGAGCACATATCCGGACAGACGCCACTCTAGTGTAGGGCAGGGATTCCCATGAGCCTCACAGACACATGCCATTACACTGCTTCGGCTGCAAGAGCTGGAGATTTTGGGTGCAACTGAAAGAGAAAATATAATCGTTATGATACAGAAGATCTTGATGGTCTCTACAGTGTACAACATGTTCAGAATTTGAATGATAAAACACTAAAAACATATGTTTCATATGTATATAAAAAATGTTAATTGGTTAACAGCAATTTCCTTTACTATATACAGTGAGAAAGGGTTGTGTTGATCGTAGAGACCATTGGTGGCAATGGCTGTACGATCTACTTAGGCTCCTGATGGTTTTGGGAAACGCAGCCCAGGACATTTCATGTATTTAAATTTATTTGTATTACATTTGTAATGATGAAGTTGCAATTAAGTATATTTAAAATACATTAATTTTAAATGTAATATTGACTTAATGTTCATTTTGTATCACTGAGATACTATCATAGTTTTTATATATTTTATATTTTTCATTTTAGTTAAAGTTTTAGTAATTTTGTTGTGTTTGTCATTTTTAGAAGTTTTAGTTTTTAATTATCTCTACATTGTAAAAATGGTCTCTACAGTGTAAAAATTTGTCTTAATTTTAATGGTAAAACACTAAAAATGTCATGGTAAGACCATGTTAATTGTTTAAAAGCAAGTTCCCTTACTATATACAGTGAAAAATAATAAATCTAACAGCACATTTCATGTCATTTTACAGTAAAATATTGTTAAATTTACAGTTTTTAGAGGTGAAAAAGAACGTCATCTTCTTAAAATGTATTTTAATGTAATTTAATTTATAATTCTGTGTTTAATGATGGTTAGTACATTAGTAAGTTGGCATATTAACAGCAACCTTTTTTCCTGTAAACATCACAGCTTGTTTCTTTTTTACAGTGTAGACAGAATCTGTAACTGCTTTAGGTTTTTTCTAACACTTAATAGAAACTGCTGAACATCTTATTTTGGACAAAAATGAATACGTTCATGACAAAAACAGAAAAAAACCCTACTGAAATCTAATAGAGTGCAGAAGTAGAAAAGAGGAACAAAAACATTGGCCAAAACATTGTTTAATGTGAAGCACCAAATGCTGCCGGTTGCCACAGAAAATAGGCATGCAGCCTGTGCACAGCTGACTGTCGCCATACTCTGTGATGCACACACCATGTAAGATATTACACCATATAGCATGCTGTAGTGTAGTTTATATGATCAAATTGTCTTCAACTTAAGCTATATATAAAGTTTAAGTCATTTAAACATACTTTTGTGGTTTTTGCAACATTTTTTAGTAGTCTATTCAGTGCTGAAAGTCATATTTTGACTGTGTGAAAGAAATTATGCTTTTCTTGCATGCTTTTATGGTAAATTTGCATTTAATTTCACTATAAACAATGCACTTTGCATTCAAATGCAATGCTGTCTAGAGCATTATTATGTGTTTGCTGCAATTACTGCAGTTAATATTCACAGTATTTACGTTATCAGAGATCAGATTAAGTAATTGCAGCGCAGTAATTTGAGGTTTGTCATTTTACTCACACTGAACATCCAGTTGAATTGTTGCATTGTGTTGTCCATGCTGGTTTTGAGCTTTACAGCCATACCGTGCACTGTGTTTAGGGTTTGTCACAATGTAGATGTGATTATATTAGAGATTACCAAGTACTTGCACTGGACGGCCAGCATATTACCAACTATTCACACTAGATGTCCAGAAGATCACCAAGTACTCACACTGGACGTCCACACGATTATTAAGTACTCACACTGGATGTTCAGCAGATTTACAAGTACTCTCATTGGATGTCACAGTATTTAGTATAATTTTTTCAGATTTTTTAAAATAATAGTAAAGACATCAACTATAAAATAACACTAATGGAGGTGTTTAAACTATATATTAGCAATTAGTTAAGACTCGTAATACTCACACTGGACGTCCAGCAGCACTGATGAGTTCTGTGTGCCGTGTGTGTTCTCAGCTGTACAGTAGTATCGTCCACTGTGTGTCGGGTCGGTGTTGTTGATGGTCAGGTTTGATCCGGTCTGAACTGGATTCAGAGGTCTTTCAGCGTCTCTGTACCAGGTGTAGTTCACCGCTGGGTTTGCATCACTGCTGCAGATCAGAGTCACTGGATTGCCCTCCATCACTGAGCTGGAGGGAAATGCTGACAATGATGTGTTTTTTGGGGCATCTGAGGGAGAAAAAATAAAGATGTAATGTAGAATGTGTGATTTAACAGTTCAAGATATGAAAGGCTGCAGGTTTAAACCTCTCTATTTTACAAGTTTCAGATGCAGGCAACTTGTTAAAGCATTTGTTCAAACATCTACAGCAGGCCACAACACTAACAAAACACCACATGTCTGTATTTTTCCCTGTTGCTTGTTCACTTCACACAAACTGTGTGTAAAAGTTTAAGTCTACTGTGCTAAAACAACACAAACACAATAAGATATATGATGAGAATTTGTAGTATATGTTATTGTCTAAGTTTGTCATGCAATCGGACAGAGACTTTCTTTCATTTGTCTAGACTAAACAGACTGAATTGAGACGTGCTGGACCATCTGAACTGAATGTCCTGCAGATTACCGAGTACTTGCACTGGACATCCAGACGATTACCAAGTACTTGCACTGGACATTCACAAGATTACCATGTACTGGTACTGGACCAGTACATCTAGAAGATTACCAAGTATGCGCACTTGTATGCCCCGAAGATTACCAAGTACTTGCACTGGACATCAAGTAGATTACCAAGTACTCACGCTGGACACCCAGGAAATTACCAAGTATTCTCACTAGACGTCCAGCAGATTACCAAGTACTAGCACTGGACATCTAGAAGATTACCAAGTATTCGCACTTGTATGCTCAGAAGATTTCCTGGATGTTCAGCGGATTACTTGCACTGGACGTCCACAAGATTACTAAGTACTTACAGGGGATACTCAGCAGATTTACAAGTACTCTCACTAGATGTCACAGTATTTAGTATTATGACTTTTTTTCAGATTTTTAAATAATAGTAAAGACATCAACTATAAAACAACACTAATGGAGGTGTGGAAAATATGTATTAGCAATTAGTTAAGACACGTAATACTCACACTGGACGTCCAGCAGCACTGATGAGTTCTGTGTGCCGTGTGTGTTCTCAGCTGTACAGTAGTATCGTCCGCTGTGTGTCGGGTCGGTGTTGTTGATGGTCAGGTTTGAGCCGGTCTGAACTGGATTCAGAGGTCTTTCAGCGTCTCTGTACCAGGTGTAGTTCACCGCTGGGTTTGCATCTGTGCTGCAGCTCAGAGTCACTGAATCGCCCTCCATCACTGAACTGGAGGGAAACGCTGACAATGATGTGTTTTTTGGGGCATCTGAGGGAAAAAAAGATGTAGAATGTGTGATTTAACAGTTCAGGATTTGAAAGGCTGCAAGTTTAAACCTCTCTATTTTACAAGTTTCAGATGCAGGCAACTTGTTAAAGCATTTGTTCAAACATCTACAGCAGGCCACAACACTAACATAACACCACATGTCTGTATTTTACCCATTACTTGTTCACTTCACATTAACTGTGTGTAGACATTTAAGTCTACTGTGCTAAAACAACACAAACACAGTAAGATATATGATGAGAATTTGTAGTATATGTTATTGTCTAAGTTTGTCATGCAATCGGACAGAGACTGTCTTTCATTTGTCTAGACTAAACAGACTGAATTGTGATGTGCTGGACCATCTGAACTGAATGTCCTGCAGATTACCGAGTACTTGCACTAGACATCCAGAAGATTACTAAATATTGCACTGGATTACCAAGCATTCACACTAGACGTCCAGAAGATTACCCAGTACTCACACTGGACGTCCAGAAGATTACCCAGTACTCACTCTGGATGCCCAGCAAATGACCAAGTATTTGCACTAGATGCCCAGAAGATTACAAGTACTTGTATGCCCAGAAGATTACCAAGTACTTGCACTGGACATCTTATAGATTGCCAAGTACTTGCACTAGATGCCCAGAAGATTACAAGTACTCATGCCAGACACTCAGCAGATGACCAAGTATTCTCACTAGACATCCAGCAGATTACCAAGTACTAGCATTGGACGTTTTGTAGATTACTTGCACTGGACGTCCACAAGAGTACCAAGTACTCATATTGAACATCTAGAAGTTTACCAAGTACTTTCACTGGACATTCACAAGATTACCATGTACTGGTACTGGACCAGTACATCTAGAAGATTACCAAGTATGTGCACTTGTATGCCCAGAATATTACCAAGTACTTCCACTGGACATCAAGTAGATTACCAAGCATTCACACTAGAAGTCCAGAAGATTACCTAGTACTCACACTGGACGCCCAGAAGATTACCAAGTGCTCACGTTGGATGCCCAGCAAATTACCAAGTATTTGCACTAGATGCCCAGAAGATTATAAGTACTCGTACTGGATGTTCAGCAGATTTACAAGTACTCTCACTGGACGTTGCAGTATTTAGTATTGTGACTATTTTTCAGATTTGTCAAATAATAGTAAAGTCACCAACTGTAAAATAACACTAATGGAGGTGTGGAAAATACATATTAGCAATTAGTTAAGACACGTAATACTCACACTGGATGTCCAGCAGCACTGATGAGTTCTGTGTCCCGTGTGTGTTCTCAGCTGTACAGTAGTATCGTCCAATGTGTGTCGGGTCGGTGTTGTTGATGGTCAGGTTTGGTCCGGTCTCAACTGGATTCAGAGGTCTTTCAGCGTCTCTGTACCAGGTGTAGTTCACCGCTGGGTTTGCATCAGTGCTGCAGCTCAGAGTCACTGGATTGCCCTCCATCACTGAGCTGGAGGGAAACGCTGACAATGATGTGTTTTTTGGGGCATCTGAGGGAGAAAAAAAAAAGATGCAATGTAGAATGTGTGATTTAACAGTTCAAAATATGAAAGGCTGCAGGTTTAAACCTCTCTATTTTACAAGTTTCAGATGCAGGCAACTTGTTAAAGCATTTGTTCAAACATCTACAGCAGGCCACAACACTAACAAAACACCACATGTCTGTATTTTTCCCTGTTACTTGTTCACTTCACACTAACTGTGTGTAGAAGTTTAAGTCTACTGTGCTAAAACAACACAAACACAATAAGATATATGATGAGAATTTGTAGTATATGTTATTGTCTAAGTTTGTCATGCAATCGGACAGAGACTGTCTTTCATTTGTCTAGACTAAACAGACTGAATTGAGACGTGCTGGACCATCTGAACTGAATGTCCTGCAGATTACCAAGTACTTGCACTGGACATCCAGACGATTACCAAGTACTTGCACTGGACATCCAGAAGATTACCAAGTACTTGCACTGGACATCAAGTAGATTACCAAGTACTTGCACTGGACATCAAGTAGATTACCAAGTACTCACACTGGACACCCAGAAGTTAACCAAGTACTCAAACTGGATGCTCAGCAAATTACCAAGTACTTGCACTGGACATCTTGTAGATTGCCAAGAACTTGCACTAGATGCCCAGAAGATTACAAGTACTCATGCCAGACACTCAGCAGATTACCAAGTACTCACGCTGGACACCCAGCAAATTACCAAGTATTCTCACTAGACGTCCAGCAGATTACCAAGTACTAGCACTGGACATCTAGAAGATTACCAAGTATTCGCAGTTGTATGCTCAGAAGATTTCCTGGACGTTCAGCAGATTACTTGCACTGGACGTCCACAAGAGTAACAAGTACTCACTGTGGATGCTCAGCAGATTTACAAGTACTCTCACTAGATGTCACAGTATTTAGTATTATGACTTTTTTTCAGATTTTTAAATAATAGTAAAGACATCAACTATAAAACAACACTAATGGAGGTGTGGAAAATATGTATTAGCAATTAGTTAAGACACGTAATACTCACACTGAACGTCCAGCAGCACTGATGAGTTCTGTGTCCCGTGTGTGTTCTCAGCTGTACAGTAGTATCGTCCACTGTGTGTCGGGTCGGTGTTGTTGATGGTCAGGTTTGATCCGGTCTGAACTGGATTCAGAGGTCTTTCAGTGTCTCTGTACCAGGTGTAGTTCACCGCTGGGTTTGCATCACTGCTGCAGATCAGAGTCACTGAACGGCCCTCCAGAACTAAACCAGCTGGATTTATCCTCACCGATGTGTTTTTAGGAGCATCTAATGGAGGAGAAAATCATTCAGGCGATTACTTTATGATTTACAGCACTAATTATAGATGATCATTCAGCACAGATTGATATAATTTCTGTCTTACACTGAACACGTAGCCTACGGGACTCTTGTGATGTGCTCGGCTGCTGTAGCTGGTGTGTTGCAGTGCAGGTGAAAGTGACTCTGTGATGACGGTGAGAAACAGTGAAGTTCAGATCAGAGATGAGCTCAGTTTGGCTCTGATACTGCTGTCCTGTGATGCTCTCGATGAGAGATGAGCTCCATGTGAGAGATGGTGGACGAGATGGACAGAAGATCTTAGTAGAGCAGCGCAGACTCACTGAACTTCCCTCAGTCGTCTCCTGCTGATCCGGAAAGATGCTCAGTGTGGGTTTGGGGGGAGATCCTGAAACACACAGAGATATTAGAGGTATTATAAGTTCTGTTATTGCTACACACTTAGACGAAAAGCTATGTCAAAATGCCCGTCTTGGAGACTATTCATGTAAATGCAGTCGGTTTTGTCTTAAGTGAACTTGAACAGTTGGGAGAAATACAGATGTCAAAATATTTGATTTATGCATCAGATCTTAAAGCAATAGCGTAAACCTGCAGCCGCCGACTGCGTCATAAATGTTAATCAAACAAAAGAAAAGGAGAAAATCACTCACTGCTCTTGACTGAATCACTTATTAACTTGAATAAGAATCATCTATATTTAATGTGTAGAGTGAATATTATTTTTACATTTATTACTTCATGAAATGTCTGTAGGAGGCTATTTCTAGAAGCCTTTACTAGGCTACTATCTGAAAAACTAAAAAACTATTTCATTTGTATTTTTGAGTAATATATTTATTTATCATTTAGCTTGTAAGTAATACTTGGAGTGTTTACTTGCCTTCAGTAAGATTGAGAATATTTTATTACATTAGTTTATTATTTTTTGCTTTTGTATTAGTGGCCATTTCTAGCTTCAAAGAAAAATAATTTTTCTAACATATTTGCCAAAATTACCTTGGGTGTGCATTATTTTCTAATAATTCAACAGCCCGTCATTAATTATTCCTTACATAATGTAATTGTAATTAATGTAACTATAAATGCATAAAAAAATAAAACCGGTGTGAGTTGTCACATTCGCTACTGTGAGGGAGCGTGGAGCAAGGAACGAGGAGTACATCAACAAGGAGACTTTAATTATATCCAGGGAACCAGGAAAACACACGTAGCAGGAGAGGTTGACATATACAATACCGGA
>NW_015505308.1:229253-268225 GCF_001515645.1 Sinocyclocheilus grahami | reverse complement strand
GTGTTGTTGATGGTCAGGTTTGATCCGGTCTGAACTGGATTCAGAGGTCTTTCAGTGTCTCTGTACCAGGTGTAGTTCACCGCTGGGTTTGCATCACTGCTGCAGATCAGAGTCACTGAACGGCCCTCCAGAACTAAACCAGCTGGATTTATCCTCACCGATGTGTTTTTAGGAGCATCTAATGGAGGAGAAAATCATTCAGGCGATTACTTTATGATTTACAGCACTAATTATAGATGATCATTCAGCACAGATTGATATAATTTCTGTCTTACACTGAACACGTAGCCTACGGGACTCTTGTGATGTGCTCGGCTGCTGTAGCTGGTGTGTTGCAGTGCAGTTGAAAGTGACTCTGTGATGACGGTGAGAAACAGTGAAGTTCAGATCAGAGATGAGCTCAGTTTGGCTCTGATACTGCTGTCCTGTGATGCTCTCGATGAGAGATGAGCTCCATGTGAGAGATGGTGGACGAGACGGACAGAAGATCTTAGTAGAGCAGCGCAGACTCACTGAACTTCCCTCAGTCGTCTCCTGCTGATCCGGAAAGATGCTCAGTGTGGGTTTGGGGGGAGATCCTGAAACACACAGAGATATTAGAGGTATTATAAGTTCTGTTATTGCTACACACTTAGACGAAAAGCTATGTCAAAATGCCCGTCTTGGAGACTATTCATGTAAATGCAGTCGGTTTTGTCTTAAGTGAACTTGAACAGTTGGGAGAAATACAGATGTCAAAATATTTGATTTATGCATCAGATCTTAAAGCAATAGCGTAAACCTGCAGCCGCCGACTGCGTCATAAATGTTAATCAAACAAAAGAAAAGGAGAAAATCACTCACTGCTCTTGACTGAATCATTTATTAACTTGAATAAGAATCATCTATATTTAATGTGTAGAGTGAATATTATTTTTACATTTATTACTTCATGAAATGTCTGTAGGAGGCTATTTCTAGAAGCCTTTACTAGGCTACTATCTGAAAAACTAAAAAACTATTTCATTTGTATTTTTGAGTAATATATTTATTTATCATTTAGCTTGTAAGTAATACTTGGAGTGTTTACTTGCCTTCAGTAAGCTTGAGAATATTTTATTACATTAGTTTATTATTTTTTGCTTTTGTATTAGTGGCCATTTCTAGCTTCAAAGAAAAATAATTTTTCTAACATATTTGCCAAAATTACCTTGGGTGTGCATTATTTTCTAATAATTCAACAGCCCGTCATTAATTATTCCTTACATAATGTAATTTATTGTAATTAATGTAACTATAAATGCATAAAAAAATAAAACCGGTGTGAGTTGTCACATTCGCTACTGTGAGGGAGCGTGGAGCAAGGAACGAGGAGTACATCAACAAGGAGACTTTAATTATATCCAGGGAACCAGGAAAACACACGTAGCAGGAGAGGTTGACATATACAATACCGGACGCCGAACTAAGAACAGGGAACACTTTATATACACATGACATGACGAGGGGATGACGAGACACACCTGGGATCAATAGAACTAAACGGGGAACGCCTGGAACAAATGATAAGGACAGAAACGGGAAGGACCAAATACGGGCATAGAAACACATGGGGAACAAAACTCACACAAAACACGAAACAGAGTCTGACATTACTCCCCGATGGGCGCCCTGGAGGCTGGTGCAGGACTGGGACCCGGGGAATACCTCCAGGGTGGATCAGGCAGTCCAGGGTGCCATGGTGGCACATGGAGCTCAGGGGCCATGACAGTGCAGGGAGCTCTGGGAGCCATGGCGGAGCAGGTAGAATAGGAAGCCATGGCGGAGCAGGCAGACTAGGAAGCCATGGCGGAGCAGGGAGCTCGGGGAGCCTGGCCTCGGCACTCGGCCCAGCCTCTACGGATGGACCCCTACTACCCCCCCCCCCAAAAAAAATCCTTGGGGAGAATGTCGGTTTCAGAGGTCCTCCGTAGGCTTAACTCGGGAACTGTGGCCCTCCCTGGGCTTGACTTGGGGACTAGAGCCCTCCTTGCGCTGGACATGGGGACTGGAGCCCTCCTTGGGCTGGACATGGGGACTGGAGCCCTTTCTGTGCTAGACTCAGGGACTGGAATCCTCTCTGGGCTAAAATCGGGGACTGGAGCCCTCTCTGGGCTAAACTGGGGAGCCTGGCCTCGGCACTCGGCCCAGCCTCTACGGATGGACCCCTACTACCCCCCCCCCCAAAAAAAATCCTTGGGGAGAATGTCGGTTTCAGAGGTCCTCCGTAGGCTTAACTCGGGAACTGTGGCCCTCCCTGGGCTTGACTTGGGGACTAGAGCCCTCCTTGCGCTGGACATGGGGACTGGAGCCCTCCTTGGGCTGGACATGGGGACTGGAGCCCTTTCTGTGCTAGACTCAGGGACTGGAATCCTCTCTGGGCTAAAATCGGGGACTGGAGCCCTCTCTGGGCTAAACTCGGGGACTGGAGCCCTCTCTGGGCTGGATTCGGGGGCTGGAGCCCACACTGGAGCGAGCTCTGGGGCTGGAGCCGACACTGGAGCGAGCTCTGGGGCTGGAGCAGACACTGGAGCGAGCTCTGGGGGGCGCTCTCTGGTGAGGAAGAGGGCCGTGAGCCATCCTTTTCTCCTCATCCACCTCTTTTGGTTACGGGTGAATAGGGTGGCCAGCGGGCTTGACGTTGCGGCGGCCGGCAGGCTTGCGTGAGCTGCGGCCGGCGGGCTTAACTTCGTAGCGCCCAGCAGACTTGACTGAGCGGCAACTTCCATGATCGCGGGGGAAAAAAACGGAAAACCAAAACACTTTCAAAAACAGAAAACAAACACAGGGAGAGGGGGTGCCGCTTACTGTCTTTGATCCGGTATTCGGTCATATTTGCTACTGTTAGGGAGTGCGGAGTGAGGAACAAGGAGACGAGGAGTACATCAACAAAGAGACTTTAATTATATCCAGGGAACCAGGAAAACACATGTAGCAGGAGAGGTTGACATGTACAATACCGGACGCCGAACAGGGAACATTTTATATACACATGACATGACGAGGGGATGACGAGACACACCTGAGATCAATAGAACTAAACGGGGAACACCTGGAACAAATAAGGACAGGAACGGGAAGGACCAAATACGGGCATAGAAACACATGGGGAACAAAACACACACAAAACACAGAACAGAGTCTGGCATGAGTTGCCTATGACTTATGGAAAGTATATGTAGGGCTTTATACACAGTGTGTGCCATTGTACAGACTAGGTTTATCCCTCACAGCCTCATGGCGTCCATTCATTTTTTTTTCTTTTTTACCCAGAAATTAAAATGCAGTTTCTTCTTTAATGGTTCAAACACTGATGAATAGAATAAGCAGACACAAAATAATTTTGATTATTCAAAATTCATATTTCATTAAAAATCGTAAAAATGATATAAAGCTTGTTTTTTATTGAGATAAAAGGTGCATTTTCTGCTCTTAAGGTCCCATTCACCAAGATACCTACTCCTTTACCCTCACTCTTGAATTTATACATTTACTGTAACGAATAAAGTCAAGTCCCGCCCTTTAATTTTTCACATTGTTTCACTCTGAAATATGTCACAACTCCACCCATTTTGGACTTGGACTTGTCTCAGACTAAATTGGTTAAAGACTCAGACTCGACTTAGGTGGACTCGAACCCAACACTACAAGATAATGTCGATGATCATATCCAGTAATGAAGGTGTACAGTAGAAGATTTTTTTTTTTTTAAATGTGAGTCGAGTCACACTGTAGAAGCAGCATGAACAATATGACACTCACCTAAGACGGTCATTTGAACTCGGGAGTGTGTAGGTTCTTTGTAGTTATATTGCAATTTACCATTGGCTTCAAGTCTGAAGTAATATGAGCCATCATGACTCTGATCAACATTATCGAAGCGTGTGGTGCAGTTTTTCTGTGTAGCGGTGCCAAATATTTCTCCTTTAAATGGTCCATTGTTGGGGCTGCTGGAGTCAAACACAGCTGTACTTTCGTCTTTAAACCACATTCTCTTTGCACTGTCAGTGAGGTCATCTTTATATTTCTGATCAATATCAAATGTGCAGGGGATGAAAACACAGGATCCTTTCAGAGCTTCTACTTTCTTCGGCAGATTGATATTAAAGCCACAAAAACCACCTAAAACAAAGACAAACAGACAAAAGGAAGAAATCATACAAAGTTAATATGCAGAACAAACTTGTGCGCCACTTATTGCTCTTCGATCTCATGAAAGTCACATGAAAGTGCTTTCATAATAATAATTCAGCTCGTTAAATAGAGGAATAATCTAGGAATGAGACCTTGTATCAGAGATCCAGTGAGGAGGAATGGCACTAATGTTTCCATAATTTTCATGCAGTCCACCTTACAGCAGAATAGACAAAAACAGATATTACAATTCTGTGTTTTTCTGTCAATATGGGGTGCTGTGTGTACATTAATGAGGAAAAAAAATTAACTTAAATGATTTTAGCAAATGGCTGCAATATAACAAAGAGTGAAATATTTAAGGGGGTCTGAATACTTTCCGTACCCACTGTATATATATATATTCCTGTATGAATTTATAGCTCTTATGCTGGTATAAACTAATTACTTCTCAATAATAAGAGCTATAAATTCATACAGGAATATATATATATATATATATATATATATATATATATATTCCTGTATGAATTTATAGCTCTTATGCTGGTATAAACTAATTACTTCTCAATTTCTAGATTAAAAAAAAGACATGCTTCTGAATCTAAACTACAGGAGAAAGAGTAAGCTTGACTGTGTTGTGTGTAAATGACTTACCAGAGAATAGAGTTAAAGATGACAGAAATCCTCTCAGAGCTCAAGCTGATGCTTCTACACTGAACGGAGGGAGAACTGTGTGTGAAAACTCTCATATTAGAGATTCACCACTTCTCCTTTAGTCAGAACTCAGTAACAGTAGCCAGGCTGAGAAATCTATGCTAATCAGTATGAAGCTTATTCAATGTTCAACACATATCTGTATATATTTTGGCAATTTGAAAACATGAATTGTGCTGTGAGATCTGGGGTTTATGCTGATTTAATATTCAATATTCAGTGTTGAATCACAAGACACTAAGATGTACAGGAGATGAGGAAACATTTACATTTGATTTCTTCTAAACTTTTTTGAGATATCATAGCCTATATCAAGATAATGTATTACGGGCCGGTAATACTTAGCATGCTTCATATTGTTTTACAGTCATAAACTTTATTTCAAATAAGGAACATGGAAACTTGAAGATTAACCCAAGATACTGACCGAGGCCGAAAGCAGAAGAGATTTGTTCAAAATACTTTAGAGTCAGCAGAACAAGCTGCTCACGTGGTGAACTTGTACTTTACTATATACTTACATCGTAACTGTATTACTGTAGAATTAAGTATAGATTTAATAGTGATGAGCTCTATAGTGATCTGAGAGTTTTCCAAACTTGTCAAAACACAAACGTATTATTAGTATTATTAATATTTCCGTTATTAATCATCATAAAACTTTAAATTGTTGCTATATGGTTGAACATAGTTAAGACATCAAAACCCGTGCAGCTCAGAGGATCTCATTTTGCCTCTTTTTGTTTGTTTATGGGATGGAATATGTGCTGTTATCCCTCATTCAAATTCTGTTTTGTAACAGAAACAGTGGTCATTTGCAATATCTACTGAAACTGTCTGCATATGTTGTCAATTTTTTTTGCAGTAAACACAATTACAAAAAGGCAATACAAAATCATAATTCATGTCCTAAAGAACAGAGCGCTATAAAGAAAAAAAACAATATACAATGTAAAACTTAACAGGGTCTTCTAATATTTTAAACGTCTTCAAAATAATCTTTTTCAACTCTGAAATTCTCAAGGATTTATAATATAACCAAAATTATTTTTGAAAAACAGAAAACAATGGCTTTTTATGGATATACAATTTCCCCAAAATAAAAATAATTTTCAGCAAAAATCGAATGTGTACATCTTCCCTTATTATACCGAAGGTTATATCCTCTTTAGAGGAAAGGCTCTGGTGAGCAATATTGAATCTATGTGTAAGAAGTTCAGAGGATGGGTAAATATTACAAGTTTAAAGTGTATTTCCTTGGCTTTAAGAAGTATACATGGCTCTTAAATTATTAATGTTGCTCTTGGGAAAAAGTTGAGTCACTTGGAAATGTGTCTTTTGCCAATAAAGTTCAAATTAATTAGTTTGGTGAATTACTCCTAATAAAGTATTGATCGTTTCTTTTTAAAGATGTAAAAGTAAATGAAGAGCTTCAGTTGCATTGGGCATTGTAGATTTAACCAACATAAAAGCCAAACATAAAATTCAGTTGCTTGTGAACACATTGAAAATGATACTTTTCACAGAAAGTCTTGTGATTCATAAAATTACCTTCCTCATCTACAACATGGACACCAGATACCTCTCTCCCACCATTCTCATATAAAGAGTGACTTTTTCTTAAATGAAATAGCAGTTGTTCCAAATGGGCGAGAGGGATCATTTGAGTAATAGTACAGTAATAATATTACTTTTTGCAGTAACTAGTAGAGTAATTTCCAATAAGATTTCAGTACTAATATTACAGTTACCATCCATAAAACATCTCATTACTTTTGATGCCTCAACCCCTATTGATTTGAAATCCAATAATTCCTAGATTTCTTTTCACGACTCGCACAGGCACATGAAGTCAGCAGTGCATCAGGAAAGCTCGGAATAAGGAAAAGCTTACATTCGTGGGATGGAAATATTGGCATTACATTGATTTTGTCAGGAGAAAAGCTGATCTGAACACAGATGTGTGAGACGTGGCGTTACTTTACTCTTGCCCACCCACATCTCTCTGATCCCCATATACATTATATTACTATAATTACAAATCTTATGAACTTATGTGATTTCTTTTGATTAAATACTTAAGAGATATAATCATATATGGGTAACAGAGAAATTATAGCTACAATTAGCTTCAAGCTACACATGACAATTAATTAAGTCACTATTAATCACCACTGAGTGTTTGTAATAACTTCTGACTGCGATACAATGCAGATTTTGCTCAAATGATGAGGCAGAAATATACTGTTAGTAACATTCTAGAAGAACTTTATGGGGAAGATACAAGGTTACAACTTCTGTGAGGCGTGAAGGAAAATTTATGTGACTAGTAGTGTAACTAATTACTGTTGCCAGAAAGTAATAAGTAAAGTAACAATATTACTTTTTAAAGGAGTAACTAGTAACGAGTAATAAATTACATTTCTGGAGTAACGACCCCAACACGGTTTAACATATTACTAGGGGAGCAAAATCAAAAACTATTATTATTTATTAGAAAAATATGTTAACTAATTCATCTTAAACGTTCCATTCATGCAGTCAAAGTCTATGGCCTGTAAATCCCCATCTTTATAACCTTTTACTAGTAGCCCTTTGTCATGTTGTCAATGATCTGAAGGTCTCAGGCTGAAAGTGAAGCCGCTTCTGCCGCCTAGTGGAGCAGACAGAAAACTGCACTTCCGTTTCTACCATTACCATAAGTAACACTCACCACCAGAGGACACCAAGGTGTTAGTCTATGTGCTTATAATATATAGGTTCCATTAGTTAATGAACAAACCATTTATTACAGTATTTATTAATCTATTTGTCAATGTTAGTTCATGAAAATGCAGTTGTTCACTATCAGTTCTCTGGCCATAACACCTAACTTTTTGATGCTACATAAAGATTGAGGGACCACAGAGACTGATTAATTTCAGTGAGCCATGTGTATTAAAGACATACTGTGAGCCACACATTCATATCAACAAGTCCAAACATTAGCATATAGAGTCTTCCAGAGTTGAGGAAACATCAATTAAGTCCACCAAGTCCATCAGTTCACAGATATGACCATAAGTAGCATTTTGTCAAAGTGAAATCAGTCTTTAAAGGGGAAAATATGAGACCAGCAGTCTTTAAATGAAGCAAGGAAGAATCTGAATCAGCAAACAATTCATCCGTTTGTTGATCACAGAATAAGATGAGTGGATGGTTGGATGAAGACAATTAGCCCCTTTTTGTCTGGGTCCTGTTTATATCCGTGCGGTTTCCTCTCTCATACAAGAACCCCCTCTGCATTTAATCAGCTTTGGGCTAGTTACTCAAAGAATGTAATATATTACTCATTACTAGTTACTCCTTTCAAAAGTAATATTGTTACTTTTTAACTTTCTGGCAACAGTAGTTAGTTACACTGGTTGCATTACTTTTCCTTCACGCCTCACAGAAGTTGTAACTGTGTATCTTCCACATAAATTCTTTTAGAATGTTACTAACAACATATTTCTGCCTCATCATTTGACCAAAATCCACATTGGATCGCAGTCAGAATTATCACAAACACTCAATAGTGACTGATAGTGACATTCAAGTAGAAGTGTTGCATTCATCTCATCGTCATGTGTAGCTTGAAGCTAATTGTAATTTCTCCGTTACCCATATACGATTATATTTCATTATGTGTTTTATCAAATCACATAAGTTTGTAAGAAACTGTTTACATTTTCCAAATAGATTATTAATTATAGGCTAATATAATGTACCAGATGCTGATCAGAGGGGTGTGGGTGGGATGTAAAGTAAAGCCACAACTTACACAACAGTGTTCAGATCATCTTTTTTCCTGACAAAATCAATATAATGCAATATTTCTATCTGCTGAATGTAAGCTTTTCCATATTCCAAGCTTGCCTGCTGCCCTGGGGACATTACATACAAAACTAAAGAGAATTAGTATTTTGTCCCCATATAAAAAATACACATTTGGAGCATCAAGGCTCCATTCACTTGATGATTTGTCAACAATGGATCGTATTTTATTCGTTTAAATAAAATATACATGGGCGTTAGGCTATCTGCTTTGAACAACACCTGATTTAAATTGAAATGGGTTTCTGTAAGAGTGGTTTTATGCATCCCTTTCTGCTCTAATTGTGATATTTGCATATTTTGTGCTTGTAGACTCATACTGATGCTTTTGCGTGCAGCATCACCGTTAGTTTCACTAAATAAAATCACCTGCTAATAAAAATATCGCATTTATTAAAAATTAAACACACTAATTTAGAACATCTGATAGGGATAACAAATATTATTATTATTATAGTTCCATCACATACAAGTACAAGGCAAATATAAGACAATGTTGTACAGCATGTAAAACAGAGTAACAACGACAAAAAACATCAAATGAACAGAAACATCTAAAAATACTAGGATAGAAAAAGTGTTATATTATCAGGGCAGTTACATACGTTTTTGAAAGGCTTTAGAATTGTTATTGTTTTTATAAGCTTCTTATTTTGTGATCTCATATTAGAAAGGGTTTTAAATATATATTTAAGATCAGTTTTACAAAAGGTAATATATGATGGTTTCTTTTTAAAATTATTTTTGACTTGTGAATATTAAACTTTGCTCAAAATAATTAACAGATTAATAGTGTAATTTAGTTTTTCATAAAAATATGATGGGTTTTGAAAACAAAGTAAAATAGCATGAGGTTCTAAATGAAGGGCGTTGTTTAATTTTTTATGTCATGTCTGTTTTCAGCCATAAATGAAATAGAAAAAGGGCAATAGAAACTAAATGTCCAGTATCTTTAACTGATATGTTACAAAAGGTACATTTCTCACAAACGCTATGAATATATCTGCTAACAGCTGCATTTGCAGGATAACATCTGTGAATCATTTAGTAAAGTACTTCTTTTACTTTATTAGAAATAACATATTTACATTCAAATGCAACGCCAAGATATACAGTGAGGTTTAAGCCATTTTGATTTACATGGAGGACTGGATCCAACATTAAAAGGGTTTCTTTCTTATAAAACTGTTATTAAAAAATTTGTAGTCGCAAAAAAGCGTGTCTTTACACACGTCCGTCACTCAAATCCCTCCGTGTGAAATCGAGGATACCTAAATGGTTCCTAGTGGGCAAATGCGTTGCTTTTCAAGTTAATAATTTACTCAAATAGTATACAGAGTTGCTAGTTTAAACAGAGAGATGAATTACCTAGTGACAGAAAAACTATATTCTGACTTGATGTACCAAATACCGAGAGTAAAAATATGTGCCATTATATAGCCAAGAACTATGTGCAAACCAGAAGTCAAACACAAAAGTCAGGTATTATTGTAAAAGCGAAAACTAGAAAACATCAAGTGCAGCCACAAAGTGTTATGCAATGACTCTCTGGCAGTCTATAATACCCCGAAAACCCTCTTCCGACCCCACCTACTCTCAGCTCAGCAAGTTCAGACTGGCAGCAGAACCTGCACGCGCTCTGTGGTTTCTTTAGAGTGTCACTTGTGTTTCTGCCCTGCATCTCTGCTGCACAGACTCTTGTTAACATCTGTTGAATGCTGCATTGGTTTCTGGAGAGCTTAAAGCCGCAGAGATGAGTGAAGCAGAAGACAATGACATTCTTGAGCTGGACTCAGAAACAGAGGAGGGAGACGTGGAGATGAATTTAATGACAGATGTGGGTGAGTTTCAGCTTCTTTAATAGTTTTTTATTCATCTTTATAGCTTGTCCTCATACAGGATTCAGAGAAAAAGAAGACAAACCCTGCAGCCACTCCATTTTAGTTTCTTTTTCGGCGCAGCAGCTCAGTTGAGCTTATCAGAAGTCTTTTTTGAGAGATAATAATGATCTCATAGAAACAGTTACAGACTAAAATGACTTGAATATATTTGCATATGCAAGACTCAAAATACAACACGACCGAACCAGAAAGACAAGTTATATATTTCATCCTCTCTCCTAACTCATATGAACAAACAGATGCTCTAATAAGCTGCTGGAAACGTTCTTTCTTGGTTATGTGAAGGTTGAGGGAACATTCCATTTGATCGTTTTGCAAACATTACTGGAATGTTACTTTTGATTGTTCTTAGAACGTTCTGAAACAAGCAACATTAAAAAAAAAAGAAAAAAAAGTGACATGGACCTCCAGCTAAAAATGTTCCAGATTTTGATTGTTCTTAGAACGTTCTGAAACAAGCAACATTAAAAAAAAGAAAAAAAAGTGACATGGACCTCCAGCTAAAAATGTTCCAGAAAAAAAAACATGACATGAAAGATGTTTTTGCGCTAATGTCTTGAGAACATTTTTAAACAACAAATATTCGATTCATTTTACTGGAAGAGTGTTTGTTCATAACTTTGCAGAAACATTCTTGTGGCTGTACATACACATATGTAGTTGTTTTTTTTGGTGTTTGGCTTAGTGTTATGTTAGAATCATTATTATACAAATACCTTTTGTTCTTTAATATTTTGAATTGTTTTTAGCTTTATTTTTTGTTTTTCTTTTAAATGTTAAGTTTTGAAATTTTGTTGTATGCATTTGTCATTTTTATTTAATCTCTTTATTTTAAAAAATGTGTATAGGTAGTATTTATAAAGTTGTAGCTTTTAGTTGTTTTAATACTACAACTGATTGCTTCTGTTGTCTTCATTTGTAAGTTGCTTTGGATAAAAGCGTCATAAATGACTAAATAATAAACATTCTGAGAACATTCCCTGTTAGCTAAATAATGATGTCGCTTTTGATTCTGTTGCTTTTTTACTGTAAGAACTGCTTAAACATGATGCAAACAACATTAAAAGTGATTCAGTTGTACGAATCCATGTGTTTTGTTAACAAAAATTGTTGTTAATATATAATGTATGCTATAGATAAACTCTGTACACAAATACACGTGTGTCTGAAACAGAAAAGTCTGATGATTTGCTTGAGTGTTTGTTTTATGGAGCGTTTTATTTCACGTGCTGGAATGGGAGTGTGTTGTGGAGGCGTTATTCATAAAGTCAGTCAGATGTTCCTGGACAGATGAGTTTTCCTTGCACAGGCTGTTTTCAGGCCGTTGCTATGGACATTTTCCGCTCAGCCAAACAACATCTGATTTGAGTTAATATTGTCCCATTATGCTTTGCTCTCTGGCTGGTTTGGTTTGGTTGGGTTTTCCCTTTGCTGTGAGTAAACATTACATCAGAGAATTCCAAAGCGTTCACATGCTGTGTGTGAATTAGTTTGATTAGTTTGAGTGTAAGAATGTTTGATGCTTCATGCCATTAGCTTTGAATTGAAAGGAATGTGCTCACCCTCAGGCCATCTAAGATGTAGATGAGTTTGTTTGTTCATCTAAACAGATTTGGAGAAATTTAGCATTGGACCACTTGCTCACCAATGGATGCTCTGCGGTGAATGGGTGCCGTCAGAATCCAAAGCTGATAAAAACATCACAATAATCCACACCACTCCACTCCATCAATTAACATCTTGTGAAGTAAAATGCTGTGATAGTAATTTTTTTGGACTTTTATTCTGACGGCACCTATTCACAGCAGAAGATCCATGACTCACATGTATTGCCTGTTAAATCTTTCCTTTATTGTAATATTTTGCATATGCTTTTTCCTAGTTTATTCTGAAGAGTTGCCAACATACAAATCTATGCCAAAAGGTCAAGCTGTGCCGAAAGTGGAACGGGTTTGTTTCTTTTTAATCCGCCTTGATAAACACAGGAAAATATTAGATCACACACACACACACACACCCTTATTGCTGCAGTAAGTTCATTACAAATCTCAGTGTTATCTGAAACATATATCTGAATTAATTCAGTAGCTCAATTATTTTATTAATGAACTTCTATGACTTTTTTAGTTCTTTTGCGTCACTTAATGGAGATGATTTTGATCTTTCTGTAACGGCAGTTTACTGTTAACAGGCTGAATTCAACGGTAACCCTGATTCACTATTTTTCAACGATGGAAAGAGAAGGATTGACTTCGTTTTGGTCTATGAGGACGAGTCTAAAAGTGCATCTGAGAAAAAAGGCTCAGTTATGAGGAGAAGAGTAAGTCAAAGTCACTTTCACACATTTCTTTAGTTCACCTCTTAACAAACAGAAGCGTCTAGCCCTTTACTAGTAATCTGAGCAATAACATTAAAGGGATTGATACACAAAAGAAGATATTTTGAAGAATGTTGGTAATCAAACAGTTGGTAGCCATTGACTTCCATAGTATTTTTTTTCTATACTAAGGAAGTTGATGGCTACGTCATTGTAAATGGTGAATTCTTTATTCATAAATTCTTTAATCATAAATATCCAAAACTCTTTTAATGCCTGATTTTATGAAATGTTGTTTGCAAAGTAAAAAAAAATAAATACAAGGAAAAACATGTTCATAATATCTGTAATATGCATTTAGAACATAGATGTCAAGCAGACTTAACTGGGTAAAAATCATCAAAATTGTCAAAGAATATTTCTGAGTGATATTTTACCCATATTTTCTTTTGAATTTAAAAAGATCAAATATTTATTTGTGAGCTGGTCAAATGTTTGTGTGATATTCACATGCATTATACTCAAAACCTTAATCACGAAACTACACATTACTCTTTCCTTAAAGGGACAGTTCACCCAAAATGAAAATATGCTGTTAATTTGCTCACCCTCAGGACATCCAAGATGTAGATGACTTTTTTTTCTTTAATAGAAAAGTAAAGAAGTTTTTCTGCTGAAACTGTGGTTCTTGGTGATTCATAAAATGCAAGCCAATGGCTACCGGCACTTTAAGAGTCAAAAAAGCACATACAGGCAACACAAAATTAATCCCTGTGACTCCTGACGATATATTGAGGTCTTATGAAGAGAAACAATCGATCTGTGCAAGAAACCGGACATTATTTACAACATTATTATTACAACTATGTCATTCATACGCCTCAAAAACAGTGAGTTTTATCTACATTCCCTCTTTTCCCCTCAATTATTCTCTAGCAAAGACGCAGAGAGTTTTTCGAAGGAAGCCTGATGAATATGGGTGTGGAATTGGAAGCGACACAATCCGTAAGTCATTTAATCGCACAGCATCTACAGAGATAGATTGAGATTATAGAGATTTCTTTCTGTTTCTGAGCTCCTCATGCCTGGTTTATATCAGTTTTACCCGTATAAATGGACTTCTCAGGAAGGATACTGCGAGTCCTGTCTGAACCTGTTGATATGATCTGCAGAAATGTTATTGTTTTAGATGCACGTATGCCTTCCTGTTGCGCTGATGGGAGAGTTTCCTCCCTGTGTTTTGTAGGTAGTGGATGAGAAGCTCGTCTATGTGAAAGTGCACATGCCTTTTGAGGTTTTGTGCACTTATGCTGAAGTCCTGCACATCAAACTGCCCATCCAGCCCAACGATCTGGCCCCGCAATCATCCGCGTACAACTGCTTCACGCACCACTTCTACCCCAGCGAGGACGTCATCGCCAAGGAGGCCGACTTCTTCACGGCTCCTTTCCAGAAGGATCAGCTGAAGTGTTTTTGGGTGAAGGACAGAGAGCAGTTCTTCACACCGGCCATGAGGAGCAGAATGGTGCGTTGAATGTCTCAGAGTCACTCACGCTTAACCGTCACCTGTGTTTTACTGATATGCTGTGGGTTGCAGGCGTACTACATCCTCAGCCGAGCGCCGTATGACGTCAAAGGAAACGTGAAGAAGTTTGGCTTCAATAAGCTGCTGGATGGAGGCGTGTATAAGGCTGCGTATCCATTACATGATGTGAGTACCATCTGTGTGCTGGTTGCACTGTTTGAGGCAAGATATCAAAGGTGAATAGGGTCAAAATTGATATAGAAATAGATTTCACCATACTTTCAGCATTATCATAGTTTGGTAAAACTACAATTATTAAACATTTTTTATATATATATATATATATATAAATATGAGATGAAAAAAGTGGAAATAAATAAAAACTAAAACTAAATCAAATAAAAATCAATTAAACCTAAAAAGTAATACAAGAAAAAGCACTAAATAATAAGATAAATAAACAGTAAATCTAAAATCAAATTAAAAACTGAAAATGTAAAATGTAAAATACATTTTACTTAAAAAGTAATAGAATGTAAATAATCCTAAAATAACACCAGTGTTATTTTTTATTAATATTTAGTTTTTTTTTTTTAATTGTTATTTTAATTTTAGTTCGTTTTAATACTTTTGTTTTGTGTTTTTGTAATTTTTATATCATTTTTATACATTTGTATTTCAGTTTTAGTTTTAGTTATTCTGAAACACAAAGTTAAATGAAATGAAAATGAGTGCCAAATTTTAGTTGTATTATTATAATTATTATTGTTGTTGTTGTAATTAAATATTTTTTTTTAATTTGAAAATAAAATATTACTGTTGCATTTATTTTATTTTTATTTAGAAGTTTTTATTTAGTAAAAATAATAATTAAATAAATGAACTTTTCCACGACATTCTAATTTATTGAGATGCACCTGTATATATATATATATATATAAAATCACAAAATATATAAAGTTTTTATGGGTTTAGTTTTTTTCCCCGACTATAATAACCCTAATTACCACTGATCACAGTATATTATGACAGTTGTTTTGTATTGCAGCTTTTCTGAAATGATCTGTTTACATGTGCAAATGAGGCATTATGTAATTAAATATGCATTAATTTGCATACATTTCCAGAACAGGAATCTGAACATTGGATAAAGCCAGGATCAATTTTCTTGTTTCATTTTGTTGACATATTGAAAGGTTTTTACAGAGGGGATTTTGGATTTTATTTATCACCCCATATAAAGGAATAAAATGTTATATATCAAGTGAATGTTGTATGAATAAAGCCCTCTGTGAAATTTTGCATGCTTATAATGATTATTACGATAATCTGCAAATTTATTTAAAGAAATTTCTTGGCTTCTTTCTTAAGATTTTCGCGTGTCCGGCCCCTGTCCTGCGTTTAAACTGGATGTAGTTTATGTAGAGTAACTGAAGTGATGCATGAGTATTAATGTGCTTTCTGCTGGTGTTTTTGTGGTTTCTGTAACAGTGCAGGTTTAATGTGAAATCTAAAGAGCCCGATTGCCCTAATGAGCGATTTCTGCTGTATAATGAGTGGGCTCATCCCAAGAGCTTCTACAAGATGCAGCCGCTGGACCTGATCAGGTGTGTTTGTGTGTCATTCATGCTGTTTCTGGTTTTTCTTCTGATCCCCTCCCGATAGATGAGCTTGTTAATATGTCCCTCTGCTTTCAGGAAGTATTTCGGTGAGAAGATCGGCATGTATTTCGCCTGGTTGGGTTTCTACACAGTCATGTTGACACTCGCTGCTGCAGTCGGACTCGGTTGTTTCATATACGGATACACAACCAGAGAGACCAGCACATGGAGGTACAGCAGACCTTTTTTTTTTTTAATAAAATGTTACATTAGCTTTAGCATGTTTTTTATTTAGTCACTTATATTTAGTAAAAAAAAAAATAATTTTAATTATTTTATGGAAATTACATTAATATTAATGATACCTAGATCATTAATTAATAATCTATATCATAGATTAAAATAAATGATACAGATAACAGTACAGTACTACCGCCGGGTGATGAAGACAGTCCGTACTTCTTTTTTTAATTTAAAGTGAAATATTACAATAGCATTATTTTTTATTTAGTTTTTATTTAGTCATTTTTATTCTGTAAAAATATAAGTAATTATTACTATTAAAAACTATTTAAAAATTAAAATATGTTTTAATTAATAAATTAATTAAAAATAAAATAAACATAAATAGATTGCATTAATAAATTCATAATCACAACATTTTATCCCCCAAAAAACGAATTAATTAATTATAGAAAATATTAAATTAAGTTGATTATATATATATGTATATATATACATATACACAGTACTATTGTGAGTAGAAAAAAAAATGTGTATATATATATATATATATATATATATACACACACACAGTACTATTGTGAGTAGAAAAAAACCATAATTTAATGTAATAGAAACCAACAATTTTACAAATAATATTTTATACACAATATTTATAATATTAATTCACAGTATAAATTGGGTCATACAAACATATGTATTGCAAATTGTGCAACCCTATAAATGAACACATCAAACCTGAATCTTTATTGCCGTTTTTAATCAAGATTTCCCCCAAATGCTCCAGCCCTACTTGTACAGCGCTTATATGCGTTTGACTTTGACTGATTCTGACTGTTTGTTTGGGCAGCAAAGAGGTGTGTGACCCTCGGATTGGTGGAGAAATCGTCATGTGTCCGCAGTGTGATGAAATCTGTCCGTACTGGAGGCTGAACACCACGTGTGAGTCGTCTAAAGTGAGTACTCAAAACACACACAGCGTCTCCTCTGGAGGATTGTGGGATTTGGTGTCTGATCTAGGATTTAACTGATGTTTGTTTTGTTTGTGAAACGCTCTGAAGCTGAGAATGTGTTTCTGTGTTGGTTTTCCTCCACAGAGACTGTGTATATTTGATAACTATGGGACGTTAGTGTTTGCCATCTTCATGTCTGTTTGGGGTGAGTAATGTCATACGCTGGTCACATCCCATGCACTCATACCAGTGTTGTGTTGCTAAACCTTTGTCTGCTGGCAAAAATCCAACTCCACATTGCAGCTTATTCTGGCCAAGACCAGCATGCAGCATGATTAGTCATGTTTGTTAATGCAGCATTTATGCAATTCAATGCAATGTTTGAAGCTCACCTCTCTTGCTGTTTTTATATGCTGTATGTTTCATTAGTTATGCTTTACAATAAGGCACAGTTTGTTATCATTACTTAACACGAAATAACAGGGTTATTATAGCTAACTGAAACGGAAACTGAAATAAAATTAATAAAACTATATAAACAAACAAAAAAGACGTAAATTATAAAAACAGAACAAAATTACTAAAACTGTAACAATAATGTGAAGTATAAAATGGGAAAAAAATATTTTATGATAAGACCAGCTTAATGTGTTTATGTAGTATGTTTGACTAGTTTAAGTGTTTATGTAGTTAATAAAACCTTACTTGTATCACACTTGACGTGTTCATTGTTTGCTCATAACCGGAGTCACTAATCATGCAGATTTACGTTACAAGCTTATAGAATTGTACAGTAAGAAAGTTATTTGCCTTAACCAGGAAATTAACGTTCTTAGAATTGACAAGACAGTTGACCCTGAGAGGTCAGCTAAATATCTACAGCGGATCTAAAATATGAATAGTTAATTATAACTAGTTATGGTTAATTATTCATATTTCCTGTTGTGAGCTAATTCGCTACATTGAACTAAAATTTAAATGGAAAATAAAAACTGACTCAAAATATTATTAATAAACTATAATAGTATCTCAGTGACACCACAATAACACATGACCCAATAATGAAAAGTTAAGTTTTAATCTTAGTTAATGTTAGTTTTAACATCAGTTAATGGTGAAATGACATGCATTTAAATAAATAAAATGCTTAAATTATTTTACTTAGAGTTTTTATTTTAAACCATTTATTTATTGCAATTTTTCATTTTTATCATTTATATGGTTTCATAGTTTTTATTACTATTTTGAATCAGCTTTTATTTTATTCTTATTTTTAGTTTAACTAGTGTTTTTTTTTTTGTATTACTGTTTAGGTTTAATTGATTTCTATTTCCATTTTAGTCCATTTATTTCCAGTTAGTAATTTTAGCACTTCAACTTCAACTTATTTCATTTAGTTGTAAAGAATTTTGAATAGAAATTTATTAATGCCTTTTTAAAATCAAAATTTGTATCTGTTAATATTATTTAATGGACTTGAGCTAACATGAACTAACAATGAACAGTTGTATTTTTATGAATAACTTTTAAAAAAATGAATAAATACTGTAACAAATGCATTAACTAATGGGACCTTCGTGTAATTACTGTAATTTTTTAAAGCAGTATTTATATGCATTTATTTATTGCAATTTTTCATTTTTATCATTTATATGGTTTCATAGTTTTTATTACTATTTTGAATCAGCTTTTATTTTATTCTTATTTTTAGTTTAACTAGTGTTTTTTTTTTGTATTACTGTTTAGGTTTAATTGATTTCTATTTCCATTTTAGTCCATTTATTTCCAGTTAGTAATTTTAGCACTTCAACTTCAACTTATTTCATTTAGTTGTAAAGAATTTTGAATAGAAATTTATTAATGCCTTTTTAAAATCAAAATTTGTATCTGTTAATATTATTTAATGGACTTGAGCTAACATGAACTAACAATGAACAGTTGTATTTTTATGAATAACTTTAAAAAAAATGAATAAATACTGTAACAAATGCATTAACTAATGGGACCTTCCTGTAATTACTGTAATTTTTTAAAGCAGTATTTATATGCATTGCATAAATCTTGAGTTTTGCATGCAACGTGTTTGGTGTTTGGCAGTGACTCTGTTTCTGGAGTTCTGGAAGCGCTATCAGGCCGAACTGGAGCACGACTGGGACACGGTGGAGTTTCTTCAGCAGGAGGAACAGCTTCGACCCGAATACGAGGCCAAATGCATCTATGAGAGAGTGAACCCTGTTACACAGGTATGAGTTTCACTACATGCAGTGGCTTTATTCAGATGAACTCATTGTTTTTAGGTTTGTGACATTAACAAAGAGCTTTTGTGTTTGTTTTGTTCAGGAAACAGAGAAGGTGCCGTACACGGCCTGTGGCAAGTGCATGAGAGTGTCGTGTGGCATCGGCACTGTGTTATTCTGGGTAATATTGTGCTTTCTCTTTCATACATGCAATTAAATATTTAAAAAGGCATCTAAAAGTCAACATAGGGTACAGAGCCGTATGATTTCCATATGATAATCACACAATTTATCATCCATGTTCTCATTTTAGAAGTAAACCTCAGTAAACAGCACTTTGTTTGCCAAATTTTTTTTTAATTTTCATTTAATTAAAAGATAAATAGAATGTTTTATGCCTTAATTTAATTATTACCAGACAAATGAAAATGCACAACACAGAAATTCTGAAAAAATAAATAAATAAAATCGGGCCGTATTATTGTTAAAAACAAAATGCAATAAATGAAGTTGTTTTATGAATTCAATTAATTAGACATGTTTTTTGATTATTAAAATTTTATTAAACCATTCAGATGGAATAAAAAAATAAAAATAAAACTGAAAACACAGAATTTGGTAAAAAAAAATATTAATAATAATAAAATAAAATAAAGCAGAATTTGAGAAGAAGGGGAAAAAAACGTATTTCATAGGGCCCTAAAAATAAATTGTATTAATAAATTAATTTATAAATTTATTTAAATAAATAAATGTTGTTGAATTGTATAAGTTTCATGACGTAAACTGATTAGATGTGCCTTTGGATAACTAAAATTGAATTAAACTATTAATAAACTATTTTTTTTATGAAAAACACAGAATTTGGTAAAAAAATAAATAAAACAGAAAATAATCATACAAATTTCATAGGGCCCTTAAAATGTATTATTTGTTAAACCTTTAATAAATAGTTTTTAAATTGTATAAGCTTCATGATTTTAATTAATTAGACTTTTTGAGTACAAAAATTTTATTAAACCATTAAAACGGAACCCAGATAAAATTAAAACAGAAAACACAGAATTTGATAAAAAAAAATGTTATAATAAAACAAAAATAAATGAAATAAATAAATAAATACAGAATTTGAGAAAAAAAAATGAATGAGCCCTAAAACTTTAATATCGTTAAACTTTTAATAAATTGTTTTTGAAATATATAAGTTTCATGATTTTAATTAATTTGACTTTTTAATTACTATAATTTAATTTGACCATTAAAACGGAGTCCAGAAAAAAAAACAGAAACAGAACTTGGGGAAAAAATAAGACAGATTTCATAGAGCCCTAAAAGCATGTTCTGAGATGACTTGCGTTCACATCGGCTTGCGAATGTCAATTCATGTTCTCATCTTTTGTTGTAGGTTCTGTTGATCATAGCGTCGGTGGTCGGCGTGATCGTGTATCGTCTGGCGATGTTTATCACTTTCTCTTCGAAGCTGCGCTCTGAACTGAACAATAGAAAGGAGCTGGAGCCGTTCAAAGAGTACGTCACCCCTCAGATGGCCACGTCCATCACGGCCTCCATCATCAGCTTCATCATCATCATGATTCTCAACAGCGTCTACGAGAAAGTGGCCATCTGGATCACAGACTTCGGTAAGGGACCCGTTCCACTCGGACTAGTTTGAGGATTGACACCAATGATTCCCATCAGGTTTTGTCAGCTGACTCCCTCGCAGTGATAACATTTTTTTTAGTTAATAGTAAATATTTAATTAATTTAACAATATGTTTACATCAATGTTATTTTAGTGCTATTTGTATGCTTATTTTTTAAATAATGATAATTTTTAGTAACATTTTGAATTCTTTTTTTTTTTTGTTAGGTTTTTTTCGGGGGGGGGGGGGTTCGTTTTTTTTTTTTTTTTTCCCAGTTGGTTTTAAATGAAAAAAAAAAATATATATATACATATATATATATTTTTTTTTTTCATTTTAATTGAAGTAAATTTTTTATTTTTTTTTTTTTTTTGTTTGGTTTTTTTGGGGGGGGGGGGGGTTCAGTTTTAGTTTATTTATTTCCAGTTGGCTATTTTAGTGCTTCAACGTACAATTATTTCAGTTATTGACAAGGCAACATTTCTAATCTTCATTTAAGTTTTTCATCTTTTTGTTTTATTTCAACTTTACTTTACAAAATTTTTCAAATATTTTTAGTAGTTTTATTTTCATTAACAATAATAACCCTGATTTGCATGTTCTTTTTTTAAATAATTTATTTATTGCAATTTTCTTTTTTTATTATTTATAAACTATTATAATTTTTATTACTGTTTTGAATAAGATTTTATTTTAATATTTTTAGTTACATTTTTAGTAATTTTGTGAAGTTTTTTTATTTATTTTATTTATTTTTATTTACAGTTAGTCATTTTAGTGCTTCAACTTAAACTTCATTTAGTTGCAAAGGCAACATTTCACATTTTCGTTAGAATTTTTTCATCTTTTTAATTTTATTTCAGCTTTATTTCAATTAACAAAAACATTTTTAACAGTTTTTGTTAACGATAATAACCCTGATTTGCATGTTCACAATTCTCTAATGTCAGTTAAAGGTCTCATGGCATGCAGGTAAACAAATAAAATATTTAGTTATTTTAAAACCATTTATTCATTTATTGCAATTTGTAATTTTTATGATTTAATTATTAGCTTGCAAACCCCAGTTTGAGAAAGCCAGACTTGCAGAAAAAAGACTCACTGTGAACACTCATTCTGTGTGCTGCAGAGCTGCCGCGGACCAAAACGGAGTACGAGAACAGCCTGACGCTGAAGATGTTCCTCTTTCAGTTTGTGAACTATTACTCGTCCTGCTTCTACATCGCTTTCTTCAAAGGGAAGGTGGTGGGATATCCGGGACAGCCCGTCTACTGGCTGGGCAGCCTCCGCAACGAGGAGGTGAGACATTTCTGTGAGATCATGAGGAACTACAGGCAAACACTTGCATGAATTGATATGCAGCTGTATTTCTTGAATGAAACGTGCAATATTGTGTTCAGTGTGATCCCGGTGGCTGCCTGACTGAACTGACCACACAGCTGTCAATCATCATGACAGGAAAGGCCGTCTGGAACAACATACAGGAAGTCCTTCTGCCGTGAGTTTCACACACAAACCTCAAACTATGATCACAGGAAATCAATCAACCTGTCGTTCAGTTTATAAAAACAAACCAAAGTCATGTTTACAGTTATGCACTTATAATAGACATCTATGGCGCAAGAACGAAATTGCACCTGTTATGAAATAGTAAAGCTACTAGAAACACTGAGGTGCGAGTTGAAATTATTTTGTGTGCTAATTGACATTAGGCAACAGATACTGGGCATCTTTCACTAAGCTTTTGTACACAAATTTGTGTGTCAAATCTGTGTATGACCGTTTTCATGAACAAATCATGATTCAGCAATAACTTTCATACTACATTTTATTCTAAATTTACGAATAAAGTATTTCGAATTAGGCAGAAATGAGAAGTTCAACCCATGCATACATATAAAATAGTCCACACAATTATTAGTAAATGAGACCCAGTGTTATTTTAGTGTAATTATATTTTTTGTTAATATTTTGAGTTAGTTTTTATTTTTATATTTTCTGTTTAATTTTTAGTTTTTAGTAATTTTGTTATGTTCCTTTTTATTAAGTTGGCTTGAGAAACCAACTCAAGTACCCTAGCAACCGCATAGCAACACCCTAGCAACCACCCCGGGTACCATAGCAACCGCCCTAGCAACCACCCTTGGTACCCTAGCAACCGCCCTAGCAACCACCCCAAGAACCCTAAAAACCGCATAGCAACACCCTAGCAACCCCCCTGACAACCGCCCTAGCAACCACCCTTGGTACCCTAGCAACCGCCCTAGCAACCACCCCAAGAACCCTAAAAACCGCATAGCAACACCCTAGCAACCACCCTGAGTACCCTAGCAACCACCCTTGGTACCCTAGCAACCGCCCTAGCAACCACCCCAAGAACCCTAGAAACCGCATAGCAACACCCTAGCAACCACCCTGAGTACCCTAGCAACCACCCTTGGTACCACCCTTGGTACCCTAGCAACCACCCCAAGAACCCTAGAAACCGCATAGCAACACCCTAGCAACCACCCTTGGTTCCCTAGCAACCACCCCAAGAACCCTAGAAACTGCATAGCAACACCCTAGCAACCACCCTGAGTACCCTAGCAACAGTATAGCAGCACCCTAGCAACCACTTTAAGTACCCTAGGCATAGGAACACCCTAGCAACCACCCTGAGAACCCTAGCATTTATCTAAAGTTTTAGTACTTTTGTTGTGTGTTTTTGTCATTTTTATTAGTTTGCCATCAGCACTGATCAAGGTTATTACAGTTTACTAAAACTTTTAAATTAAAAAGTTTTGTTATTTGAAATAAAATATATGTTAACTGAAATAAATTAAAATATTGAAATACATCATTATTTTATTTCAGGTAGTTGCCAAGGTAAAATAACAAAGAAAAACTGAAATAAAAATGTGTAAAAAACTATATAGACATATAAAAAAAACTATAACAAGACAAAAACGCAACAAAATTATTAAAACTTCAACTAAGACAAAAATAAAAACAGAAACTGTAAAAATTAAAACTATTATGAAATATTAATAAGAACTGTTAACTGTTTGAAAACCACTGTGATTAATAACTAATGGTGTTTGTAGGTGGGTGAAGAATCTGATGTTTCGTCATTGCACCCAGGTGGGTTCAGAAAAAGTGATTCCTCGCTGGGAACAGGACTATCGACTCCAGCCAATAGGAAAGCTCGGCCTGTTTTATGAATATCTGGAGATGGGTAAGACTTTATGCACATCTGAAACATGAAACATTGTTGTATATGAACACAGTTGTCTTAAAGGGGTGCTATTATGCTTTTTCACTTTTTCAACTTTAGTTAGTCTGTTATGTTGCGGTTTGAGCATAAAAAGATCTGCAAAGTTACAAAGCTCAAAGTCCACTTCAAAAGGAGATATTTTATTTAACAGAAATCACTATTCAAAAACTACAACGAACGACTCGTTTGGACTACAACACATATTTTCTGGGATTTGTGATATCACAAATATCGACGAATGGGACGAGACCTGGTTGAGCTGCACTAGAGAATGCAGCGAGTGTTATCACTATATCGGAGACACGCTAGCTTTCCCAAGGCAGACAAACTTGGAGTGGTTACAATCATCCGGGTTTAAATCGCGCTCAAATTGATTTGATTTTGACGCAATATTTACACTGAAGATCGCAGGCGGCTATGGTAAGGGGCATGACATTTCCTGACCAGGCGCCGAGTGGAGCCAATCACAACACATACTGACCCAGCTAACCGATCACAGCACACCACACACTGGCCCAGCTCACCGATCACAGCACGCACACTGGCCCAGCTCACCGATCACAGCGCACGCTGGCCCAGCTCACCGATCACAGCACGCACACTGGCCCAGCTCACCGATCACAGCGCACGCTGGCCCAGCTCACCGATCACAGCACGCACACTGGCCCAGCTCACCGATCACAGCGCACGCTGGCCCAGCTCACCGATCACAGCACGCACACTGGCCCAGCTCACCGATCACAGCGCACGCTGGCCCAGCTCACCGATCACAGCACGCACACTGGCCCAGCTCACCGATCACAGCGCACGCTGGCCCAGCTCACCGATCACAGCACGCACACTGGCCCAGCTCACCGATCACAGCGCACGCTGGCCCAGCTCACCGATCACAGCACGCACACTGGCCCAGCTCACCGATCACAGCACACACTGGCCCAGCTCACCGATCACAGCACGCACTGACCCAGCTCACCGATCACCGCACGCACTGGCCCAGCTCACCGATCACAGCACGCACTGACCCAGCTCACCGATCACCGCACGCACTGGCCCAGCTCACCGATCACAGCACGCACTGACCCAGCTCACCGATCACCGCACGCACTGGCCCAGCTCACCGATCACAGCACGCACTGACCCAGCTCACCGATCACCGCACGCACTGGCCCAGCTCACCGATCACAGCACGCACTGACCCAGCTCACCGATCACCGCACGCACTGGCCCAGCTCACCGATCACAGCACGCACTGACCCAGCTCACCGATCACCGCACGCACTGGCCCAGCTCACCGATCACAGCACGCACTGACCCAGCTCACCGATCACCGCACGCACTGGCCCAGCTCACCGATCACAGCACGCACTGACCCAGCTCACCGATCACCGCACGCACTGGCCCAGCTCACCGATCACAGCACGCACTGACCCAGCTCACCGATCACCGCACGCACTGGCCCAGCTCACCGATCACAGCACGCACTGACCCAGCTCACCGATCACCGCACGCACTGGCCCAGCTCACCGATCACAGCACGCACTGACCCAGCTCACCGATCACCGCACGCACTGGCCCAGCTCACCGATCACAGCACGCACTGACCCAGCTCACCGATCACCGCACGCACTGGCCCAGCTCACCGATCACAGCACGCACTGACCCAGCTCACCGATCACCGCACGCACTGGCCCAGCTCACCGATCACAGCACGCACTGACCCAGCTCACCGATCACCGCACGCACTGGCCCAGCTCACCGATCACAGCACGCACTGACCCAGCTCACCGATCACCGCACGCACTGGCCCAGCTCACCGATCACAGCACGCACTGACCCAGCTCACCGATCACCGCACGCACTGGCCCAGCTCACCGATCACAGCACGCACTGACCCAGCTCACCGATCACCGCACGCACTGGCCCAGCTCACCGATCACAGCACGCACTGACCCAGCTCACCGATCACCGCACGCACTGGCCCAGCTCACCGATCACAGCACGCACTGACCCAGCTCACCGATCACCGCACGCACTGGCCCAGCTCACCGATCACAGCACGCACTGACCCAGCTCACCGATCACCGCACGCACTGGCCCAGCTCACCGATCACAGCACGCACTGACCCAGCTCACCGATCACCGCACGCACTGGCCCAGCTCACCGATCACAGCACGCACTGACCCAGCTCACCGATCACCGCACGCACTGGCCCAGCTCACCGATCACAGCACGCACTGACCCAGCTCACCGATCACCGCACGCACTGGCCCAGCTCACCGATCACAGCACGCACTGACCCAGCTCACCGATCACCGCACGCACTGGCCCAGCTCACCGATCACAGCACGCACTGACCCAGCTCACCGATCACCGCACGCACTGGCCCAGCTCACCGATCACAGCACGCACTGACCCAGCTCACCGATCACCGCACGCACTGGCCCAGCTCACCGATCACAGCACGCACTGACCCAGCTCACCGATCACCGCACGCACTGGCCCAGCTCACCGATCACAGCACGCACTGACCCAGCTCACCGATCACCGCACGCACTGGCCCAGCTCACCGATCACAGCACGCACTGACCCAGCTCACCGATCACCGCACGCACTGGCCCAGCTCACCGATCACAGCACGCACTGACCCAGCTCACCGATCACCGCACGCACTGGCCCAGCTCACCGATCACAGCACGCACTGACCCAGCTCACCGATCACCGCACGCACTGGCCCAGCTCACCGATCACAGCACGCACTGACCCAGCTCACCGATCACCGCACGCACTGGCCCAGCTCACCGATCACAGCACGCACTGACCCAGCTCACCGATCACCGCACGCACTGGCCCAGCTCACCGATCACAGCACGCACTGACCCAGCTCACCGATCACCGCACGCACTGGCCCAGCTCACCGATCACAGCACGCACTGACCCAGCTCACCGATCACCGCACGCACTGGCCCAGCTCACCGATCACAGCACGCACTGACCCAGCTCACCGATCACCGCACGCACTGGCCCAGCTCACCGATCACAGCACGCACTGACCCAGCTCACCGATCACCGCACGCACTGGCCCAGCTCACCGATCACAGCACGCACTGGCCCAGCTCACCGATCACAGCACACACTGACCCAGCTAACCGACCACAGCACGCACTGGCCCGGCTCACCGATCACAGCACACACTGACCCGGCTCACCGATCACAGCACATTTTGTATTTCAGAAGGCGGGCCTTCATTTGATACAGGAACTATTCGAGCCGTTCATGCCAAACTGGGGAGAGAGGTGTTGTAATAATGTAAAATATATGAAAAATAATGTGTTTTTCGAACAACCTAGTATGAGAGCCTGTTCTAGTACACCCCCAAAACAAAATTAAGACTTTGTAAAAGATCATAATAGGACCCCTTTAAAAGGGATAGTTCACCTAAAAATTAAAATGTACTATTATTTACTCATCCTCAGGCCATCCCGGATGTAATTACGTTTTTTCTTCAGTAGAACAGTAAAGAAGATTTTTAGATAAAACAGCTATCTTTGTTGATTCATACAATGAAAGTCAGTGGCTACCAGCACTTGAGAGTCAAAAAACAACACAAGTAACACAAAATGAATACCTCTGGCTTGATATATTGAGGTCTTATGAAGTGAAACGATCCTTCTTTACAACATTATTACCCATAATCCAGAGAATCAGACAAACGGGAAATCCGATTATTTTCAGTGAACTGGTTCTTTCGGACAGTTCGTTTCATTGAACTGGTTCAAATAACCGATTCACCAGTTTGTTTACGTAATCATGCAATGACATCATATATATGCGATTTATATTATTAAAGCACCCAATTATGATGTGAAACATGGATGTTTTACTTGTCTAAAGCATATAAAGTGAATGAACTAGTCTTCGTCAGCTCACCTTTTCACATAAACAATGAGAAACCATAAAAACATTCATTTGGCCCTTCATCAAGTATTTGGTTCACACATGCTCATATCAGCAGCTCATCGGTCTTCAGTCCGAGTCTGACTGTTTTCTCAGTTCAGTGACTGTTGGAGGAACTGAAGCACTGAATCAGTTCATTCATCGCAGGATCAGATACGCCGCTATTTTGGCTCATTTGGAGTCGCAGTGAGTTTTGATTGAGTAACTTGTAGATCTGTGCTGCTCGAGTTGTGAACAGTTTCAGATGCTTCAGTCCGATTTGATGAACTGGCCACTAGTTTGTCTGAGGCTCTGGATTATAGGTAATAATGCTGTAAATAATGTTCAGTTTCTTACACACTTCGTAAGACCTCAATATATCATCAGGAACCACGGGAATTGATTTTGTGTTGCCTGTATGTGCTTTTTTAAATCTAAAAGTGATGGTAGCCATTAACTTGCATTTTATGGGTCACGGTTTCAGCTAAATATAATAAAAAATGCCTCGGATGGCCTAAGAGTGAGTAAATTTATAGCAAATTTTCAGTTTCTTTTTTTGTCTGTTTGCAGTGATCCAGTTTGGTTTCGTGACTCTGTTCGTGGCGTCCTTCCCGTTGGCTCCTCTCCTGGCGTTGTTCAACAATCTGTGTGAAATCCGCGTGGACGCCTGGAAGATCACGACTCAGTTTCGGCGGGTCGTTCCAGAAAAGGCCCAGGACATCGGCGCCTGGCAGCCCATCCTGCAGGGGGTGGCGATTCTAGCGGTGGCCACAAATGTGGGTTGAGAGGAAGTCATTGTTTTTGCATCTTGTGTAATTGAGGTCACGTTCACTCACTGTGTTTTCCTCTCCAGGCTGCCATCATTGCCTTCACTTCTGACATGATCCCTCGACTGGTTTATTACTGGGCGTTTTCCGTCAGCCCTTATTCAGATGGATCTGACCACACTATGACAGGCTACATCAACAGCTCGCTGTCTGTGTTCAACATTGCAGACTTCAAAAAGGCGATTAGACCGAGCGAGGAGATCACACCGTACTGGTTTAACAACATCACCACATGCCGGTGAGTTCGTCAAACTGTCAAAAAATGCTTGCAATTTATCCTTTTATAACCTTGCCATTTATACAAGCATTCTTCTGCATGTTCATTTGAAAATGTCGGTTTAATACACAGCATGCATATGTATTAATAAGTATTAATAAGTTATGAAGTGATCTGTAACACCTGTATGTTTGGATAATTTATATAAAACTACCCAAACACACAAGACCTCCATAGATTTGCATAGAAAAGAGCAAAAGCTTGTCTGATAATATGGCAGGTGGCAAGAGATGTTAAAAAAAGGATTGATTTGTGGTTTTTAAGGCGGAGTTCAGTGAAAGGCTATTTTAAACCAAAACGAGTTTTACAACCTGACTTCACAGGAAAAAAAAAATGAACAAAGAACTTTTTAAGTTCTGTGGAAAAGCATCTGCTGGTGCTTTAAAGAACCAAAATACGATTACTAAATAATCCATGCAGTTTTTAGTGAATGAGACCCAGTGTTATTTGTATAATTATAGTTTTTATTAATAATTTAGTTTTAGTTAATTTTATGTTTTTGTCATTTATTTGTTTTTTAATGTCTATATAGATTTTTATTAAAGGGGTCATATGATGCGATTTCAATGTTTCCTTTCTCTTTGGAGTGTTACAAGCTCTTGGTGCATAAAGAAGATCTGTAAAGTTGCAAAGACTAAAGTCTCAAATATCCAAGAGATATTCTTTATAAATTTAAGAGTCAACCACGCCTACCTAAAACGGCTCGTTCTAACACGCCCCCACATGTCTACATCACTATGTGGGAAGATTTGCATAACGCCGCCCAAATGTTCACGCAAAGAAAGAAGGCGTAACTTTTATTCTCGCTGTAGTATTGTTGCTGCTGCCATGTCGTGAAGACGCTGTGTTTCGTTGTGAAAGCGAAGCTACTTTGTTTGGTCTTCCAAAAGAGGACACGACTAGAAATCAGTGGTTAAGTTGTATTTACAACACTGTTCCAGAACACTTCAACCCAAATATTCAGATGTGAGCAATGCATTTTGCGGAGGATGAGGACTGTTTCCTGTGAGAGTAGCCTACAATGCCGGTGTCTGTTTCTATAAAGTGGGGCAGTTCTAACTTTGCAAGGATAGTCTGGCACTTCTGACTCACAGCCTGTAAGTACGTTTTTTATATTTAAAGGATTTGCCACTGACGATTCAAACGCGAGTTTTGAGCAGTGTAGAGTAGTGCTTGTTGTTTGTCGTTTCTCCAGACATGGTTTTATGTTTACGCTGCACGATACACAACGCAACGCGTACAAAGACAGTATAAGTCATTATAATCAGTAATTATGTCCCCACTGGATGCAACAAATGCTTCGTTTATAATGGGTTTTAATGTTTTTGTCTCGTCGCTCCGGCCTGACAGGGCATCATCACAGTATGGTAGGGGCGTAACATTTCTGTCTCACGCTTGAGGTATTCGGCCAATCACAACGCACTGGATAGCTGGCCAATCAGAGCACACCTCACTTTTCAGACTGATGAGCTTTGTAAAAATTGACGCGTTTCAGAAAGGCGGGGCATAGAGGAGAAACAATAAGTGAAGTGAAGTGGCATGTGGCCAAGTATGGTTACCCATACTAGGAATTAGTGCTCTGCATTTAACCCATCCAAAGTGCACACACACAGCAGTGAACACACACCCGGAGCAGTGGGCAGCCATTTATGCTGCGGCGCCCGGGGAGCAGTTGGGGGTTCGGTGCCTTGCTCAAGGGCACCTCAGTCGTGGTATTGAAGGTGGGAGAGAGCGCTGTACATTCACTCCCCCCACAATAATGTACAGTATGTGGAAAATAATGTGTTTTCTGAACCATAAACACATTTCATTACACCAAATACACAAAATAATGTTATTTTTAGCAACGTCATATGACCCCTTTAAGCTTTATTTTAGTTTTAGTTATTTTAGTACATCCAGTTACACTAAATGCAAATGAGAAATGTTTAATTTTGTGAAATTTTATTTATTAGTTGGGGGTTATCATTTTGAGTTTATTTATTTAAAGAATACTGTATAATGAATTTAGTTAAGTAAGTTTATTATTTAAATAATATTTATGTAGAAGAATCTTTGTTTTTAGTACTACTAGTTAAGAGTATTAGTTAAGATTCTTTAAATTATCTTTAATATTTTGGCAATATCTTTAGTTTTAACATTTACTAATAACTTTTTATTTCTATATGTTATATCTATCTATCTATCTATATATATATATATATATATATATATATATATATATACACACAACAAAGAATAGTTGTATATTTATTAAATAACATTAACAAAGATTAATAAATCTCGTAAACAATATATTGCTTATTGTAAGATAATGTTAATGCATTAATGTTAACAAAAGGAGTTTTATTGTAAAGTGTTACCAATATATTTATTGATTTTTAATTCACAAAACATTTTTTTTTTAACAAAACAGCTTATAGTTTTATAAAGTTATTTTTCCTTTTAAACTATGACTTGTGTATTAATTGACTCTTCTTATGTTCTCAGGTATCGTGATTTCAGGCATCCTCCCAGTCACCCTAATCAGTATGACTTCAGCATTTATCATTGGCACGTTATTGCTGCCAAACTGGCTTTTATGATTGTGGTTGAGGTAAGTGACTAGATGTGAGACAACTAATGATAACTTAATAATACATGTTTGTTCTGTTGTTGTAAATATGCGGTTTTCTTCTCCTCGCAGCACATTGTTTATTTCACCAAGTTCATGCTGTCCTACATGATCCCGGACGTGCCGGAAGCTCTGAAGGAGCAGATCAAACGGGAGCGTTACCTGACGCAGGTCATCCTGCACGAAACCAACATCAAACACTTCAAGGAGCTCATGAAGCCCATCGCTGACAATCTGCAGAACGAGATTGAGGAACCAGAGTTGGATCTGACACTGTGAAGCCTTAAAATGCCAACTCATGTCAAACCTGAAACTACATCTGTTACCGTCCTTCACCTTAATCCAGTGTTACTCAAAGCTTTAATTTGTGGCTCACATGGCAGATGGCAGTAAATAATGCGATTATATGATCAATACAGATATTTAATAAAAACATTAAAAACAAGCAGGGCTATAACTAAGCCATTAAATAAACTCACACCGTGTCTGCACCAGACACGAGCGTCGTGGTGCAACGCCACAAAAGACAATAGAACCCATTATAATTATGGCCCTATGATTTCTGCGATGCGGAAAATCCGGACGGAATCGCGGAATCCAGTCATAAAAACAGAATTGACTGTATAACGCGGAATGTCACGGTATTTGTCAAAGTTTGGGTGAATAAATCAAAAGTAGGTCATTACATCTTAAATTAAATCGCAATATTGACTGGTATCTGTAAATATTAAGCTGCAAAAATACCATTTAAATATGAATCCTGCGTGTCTCTTTATGAATGAATGGCACAGACGCACGGTTTCGTTTACTACACACATACTGAAGCGCGCAGTGCTTTCAGCGTCTGCTGTCTCGCTAAATGAGAACATAAATAATTTATATTTAAATATAGACTAGAAAGATATTTAAACTTGCTCTGCCCTTACGTCCATGACATTGACTTGCTACCGAGTTGTCTTTCCAGCTCTTAACGCCAAATGTGCTCTTGGATGGTTTGATACGTGATGGGCTAATGTAGAAGCAAATAACTTAAAATAACTTTTAAAAATAAACCCCTTTGTATTGCATTGCATATTGTATGTTCAGGGATGACAGATTGAGAAGCAGACATGCTATTTATGACTAGATGTAATTTTTTATACTTTGCAGTAAAAGTGGCTCTCCTATTAACTTTGTCCTATAAGTGCGGCTCTCATGAAAAAAATAGTGAAGATCACTGCCTTAATCCATGAACCGCACCCCATCTCAGACTCCAATTCAGGCTTAAACCTCAAACAAACCCGACCAAGAATGTTTGCATAGTCATTTTCATTTTAGCAGACGTGTTGTATATTATGATCACTGTACTGGTATCTGTATCTGAAAGAAGTGCTTTAATTATCACAGATAAAACAGGAGAAGGATCTTCAACCACTATGTTTAATATTTTCAGAAATTTCTCTTTATGGGTGAGAAACATCATTTTCATTTTCAGTTTGTTGCGAATGGCCACTAAAAATCATCTGCCTCGGTTCTGACAATCCATTCAGTGCATATTGTTACATATAATATTGGCATATAATATATTATCAAAACCAGATATGTGATCTTTAACCACTTTTTATTAAATTAATGAAACTATATATTTGATATATATAAATACATACTAAAATATATTTTTATTTTTAGTATTATGCTGACACATCAAGTTTTATGTAGAGCTTTTATAAAGTAAAATAAACAGAGCACGTAATGCTTTTTTCAATACACCTATACAAACAAAAACTGTAATACCATGTTTTTTTGGACATGTACCATGGCATCTGGAGTGCTATATGAATATGGTGTTTATAATTATTGGTGTATTAGGGTAATATGGTATTACCTTTGATAGCATCATTTTACCATGGTACTGTCACACATGATTATGTGAGCATAAGATGCCATAAATTAAGCTTTTTAATATTATTTTAGCCCAGCTAACATTTCAATCATGCTCTGTATGTTTGTGAATATTACCGTATTTAGTTTGTTACCAATTTGTAAAATATGATGTTTACATAAATATATACATACGTATATTTGCACATATTGACCACATTTTTATACGTAAAAAAATAAATGATTGATGATGTACAATGTTGACTGTTTACATCATTGCATGCTTTTAATATTTTGCTTATATATTACAACTTTACACGGTAACACAGTAAACGTCAAATACACAGTAAACTGTGTTATTATTATGCATTAAGATATGTGTGTGTGTTAAATTTTATTAGTTTTTGCATTTTCTGTTAAAATTATAATTTGAATACTAATTTTGTCTTAAAGTTATATCATTTTATTCATTTTTGTTTCAGTTTTAGTACATTAGGTTAAACTAAATGAAAATAATAAATCAACTAACTGAAATAAAATACGTTTGCATTTTTTAATTTTTGTTAGTGATTATTTTATTTCGCTTGAGAAGAACTGCAACATTCCGCTCTAGCAATTTTTTTAATTATTTTTTTATTAAACACTTTCTTAGGGAATACAAAAGTGAAAAAACATATGCCAAGGAAAAGAGCCTGGGGTTCAAGGATGGCCAAATAATACATAGCAATTAAAATTCAAGAGAGAGAGAGAGAGAGAGAAATAAAAATAAAATAACAATAAAAAACTATTGCATTAAAAATCAATAAATAAATAAATGGGGGGAATTTTTTTTTTTTAAACACCAAAAAGTGAGCATGCATTCAAAGTTTTAGTTGCCTTTTTGTTACAGGAGGTAGACAATAACTTAATACAGATCTTAATATCTTCTTGAAAGTGAGAAAAAAGGGGGGTAACTTTCATAATCTTGCATTTATGACTAAAATTAATTTTGCAAGCAAAATAATTAGGTTGCAAAGAAAGTAAACATTTTCATATTGCTCCTCAAAAGTGAAAAATCCAAACAAAACATCATTAAAGTAAAAATCAAAGTCATTATGTCTCGCCAAAGTTGCTCTAGCAATTTGTTTATTTCTGTGTCTCGGCGCCGGCGTGACGTCATCACGGCGCGACTGCAGCTCGGAGAATCCTCGTGTGTTCTCTTGTTGTTGTTGTTGTCATAAATCTGCGCGAATAAACCATGAGCTCTCAAATAAAGTGTGTCGGATGGGTGAAGCGCGGAGTCGCTAAAGAAACGCCGGATAAAGTGAGTCTGTCATTTGATTGTGTTTATACGGCGTGCTTCTATACGCACACGTGTTTGCGCTTGAACGCGAGTGAAATCATCGTTACAGCTTGAGCTCAGCAAAGAAGAGCTGCAACGCATCATATCGGAGGCTAAAGAGGAGTTAGCGTGACATTGCATTTGCTGACTACTGCTTTATTTCAGGCTCGAGTTAAAGCACGTTACATTTAAAGACCATCCCATCTAGACTGTAGGTTAATTTGATGACATTTCTATGTGAATTCTTCAGGGATCCCGGTGATGAGGAGGAGGAGGTTGATGAAGGTGTTGTCAGTGAAGAGGCATCAGCCCCGGCTGCTAGTGAAGAAATAAAAGAGGAGAGAGAGGATGAGGATGATGAGCTTGCAGAGTACGGACTGGACAACTATGATGAAGAAGACATCGGTATGTTAATGACACTCGTTATTCATTGCCTGATTGGTTGATCTGGCTTTGAATGTTAACATACGAAAAGCGTAAGAGTCGCTCAGTAGTTAGTCTCGCGTAGCCAGACCTTCAGAACAGGCTTGTTTGAGATGCAGTGAGAGGAGGAGTGAAATAAACGCAGTCAAGACAGACAGCTCTGACCTCTCCAAGTGAACAGAGACCAACGAGCAGGCTGCAGCAAAGTCACATTGTGCAGAGGACTCATCTGGTTCCTGTCGTCTTGTCCCGGTGGCCGTCTGAGACAAGGTCTTTACAGGGGATTTTTACTTTAATGCAAACATGTATTTTAGATTTTTATAGAAATATGACAACAATCACATATCTCACACCGAGATCGCACTGTCATCGTGTTTGGGAACATTCATGCATAATTTAAATGCATAATCATATGAAATCAGATAAAAATAAAATATTTTAGAAGAGAACCGCAGCATCACAATTGTCTGAACTAATGAGCATTAAGCTGTGACGTCAGTCAGTCGTTTCCCATCTTGCTTTTGCTCAGCGCAGTCGGTGGAGAGCAACTGCGCTCGACTGCACAGTCCGACACAGCCGCCTCGCTGTCGCGAGAGTTTTTTTGCACACGTCAGCATGACATCAGAGCAAGTCGGAGGTAAGTCGGACACTTTTCTAACCGGCATGCATCTCGCGGTGATCACCGGTGATCGGTTCTGCGCAGATTTTGCTAATCTCAAACAAGCCAATTGGTAGCTTTCATTGGCCAAGGCCCGCCCATGAGACCGTTTGACCGACATGTCAAACAACCAATCACAGTTCGTTTCGTTCAGCGCGACACACACGTCTCCCGGAAATCCTGTAGAATTCAACCAATCCGATGACCACTTCGACACTCCCGAAGTGTTTCCACTTTTTGTTTATTTTATTTATTTAGTCATTTATCAGACGCTTTTATCCAAAGTGACTTACAGATGAGGACAACAGAAGCAATCAGTTGTAGTATTAAAACAACTAAAAACAGATCCAAAACTAAAAGCTACAACTTTATAAATACTACCTATACACATTTAAAAAAATAAAGAAATTAAATAAAAATGACAAATGCATACAACTAAATTTCAAAACTTAACATTTAAATGAAAAACAAAAAATAAAGCTAAAAACAATTCAAAGTATTAAAGAACAAAAAGGTATAAGAGTATAATAATGATTCTAAAGGCCCGTTCACACCAAGCATGATAACTATAAAGATAACGATAAAGATATAGTTCTAAAAATTGTTCTCAATATTAAAGAATAGCATAGTTCACACCACAACGATAACGATACAGAGGAACGATATCGTTGTGATCACTTTCAAAACGATTTTTTCCCCAGATGATGAACGATAAAACACTGACAGCCAATCAGAATCCATCCTGCTGTAACGAGCTCAAGAATTTAAAGCGGCAGACGCATGTGCACTTGGAACAAACAGACGATATCGTTCGCTGGTGTGGACGCTAATATCGTTATCATTCTTGGTGTGAACAGGGCTTAACATATTCATTACTGGAAATAAAATATAAAAAACTTAAGCTTGTTTTATTTTCAATTAATTGCCAAGGCAACATTTCTCCTTTTTATTTAGTTGAATTATTTTACTTAAAGTACTAAAATAACTAAAACTATATAAAAATCATGTAGACAAATAAATAAATAAAAATACAAATTTTAATAATGCCCAACAAAATTTCTAAAACTTGACCTAAAATTAAATTGAAAATAAAAAAATAAAAACGAATTCAAAATATTCATTAAAACTATATATATATATATATATATATATATATCAGTGATACTAAAATATTTCAGATCAGGGTTATTAAAACTAAAACCATAAATAAAATACATTTGAACTAAAATAAAATAAAATATAAAAAACTTAATTTTAGCTAGTTTTCAAGGCAACAGTTCTCATTTTCGTTTAGTTAAACTTGAAGTAAAAATAATTAAACTAAGGCTGAAATTAAAAAACAAAACATGTTAACATAAAATGTTTTACAAATAAATAAAAATGGGGGAGGAAAAAAAACAACTAAATTACTAAAACATTAAATAAAACTGAAATGAAAACAAAAAATAATTCTAATTACTGATTAAAAACTATAGTAGTATACTATTGATTATACTAAAATAACTCATAAAATAGACTCAGATCAGGGTTAATATAGTTAATAAAACTAAATCCATAAAACAATTTCATTATTTGAAATAACAGTGTTTAAAAATAAGCTTCTTTTATTTCAGTTGGTTGCCAGTTATAAATAAAAAAATGCAAATATGAAATTATAACTCAGTTGCAGATTATAAAAATATAGTAGTATATCAGTGATAGTAAAATAGTCTCAGATCATAAAAAAGCTTTTTACCTGAAATTATATATATATATCAGGGGCGTAGATTATGCAGGGGACGCGGGGTCCCCCCCACTTTTAATATCACGTAAATTCGTCCCCCGCTCTTTTTCGGGCAAGTGTGTTCACACAGAGGTTTTCAAGAGCCGGTGTGAATAAATATAGATTTAAATTCAAGAGACAGGATAGTCTGTGCATGATCTGATGTTTTATTCAGACCCAGAATAAAGCGAGATGAACATCACGGAGCGCTAAACACTCGTGCAGTGTGTGTTTCATTCATACTCGAAGCCGGAGGCGCTCTCGCAAGCAGAAAGTCGTACCAGGAAATCCCTAATATGGACAAAAGTGTCCAGCTATCTCTGTATGAAAACTGTTGTTTTCAGAAAAACAGAAACGTTTGGAAACATGAAGACATTAAACATACGATTGTGACAATATATGTGTTTGTCAAGTCATCTCCAGGTAATAAATAAAGTATATGAACAATGCAGAGCTAACTGACAGCATTTATTACAGTATTGAAACTATTCTGCCGCCTTATGTGATAAAAAAGTGTTTGCAGTATAGAAGCAAATCATTATTATTGGTTATTGTCCAGCAGTTATCTGATTTCTAAGCCAATTAAAAGCTAGAAATGAGAGAAAAATTAAAGTTGACTATAAACCAGTCAAAGATTTGTTATGTTTTATAAAGAAGTCTCTTCTGCTCACCAAGCCTGCATTTATTTGATCCAAAGTACAGCAAAACAGTAACATTTAGAACTATTTTACTAGGCTATTTCAAATAACTGTTTTCTATTTGAATATATTTAAACATGTAATTTATAGTGATTTCAAAGCTACATTTTTTGCATCATTACTCCAGTCACACGATCCTTCAGAAATCATTCTGATATTCTGATTTGCTGCTCAAAAAACATTAATAATAATAATAAT
>NW_015505308.1:226155-226383 GCF_001515645.1 Sinocyclocheilus grahami | reverse complement strand
AGTAATGATGCTGAAAATACAGCTGCGCATCACAGCAATCATTTAAAAATATAATCACATAGAAAGCAGTTATTTTAAATAGTACAAATATTTCATAACATTACTGCTTTTGCTGTACTTTGGATCAAATACATGCAGCCTTGGTGAGCAGAAGAGACTTCTTTATAAAACATTAAAAAGTCTTACTGTTCAAAAACTGTTGACTGGTAGGTTATATAGATTACAGAA
>NW_015505308.1:203079-226127 GCF_001515645.1 Sinocyclocheilus grahami | reverse complement strand
TATTATTTTTTATATATATATATATATATATATAACATTTCTGTCCCCCTCACTTCTGAAATGATGGCTACGCCCCTGATATATATATGAGTAAAAATCTAATGAAAATTTGAAATGAAATAGAATAAGCTGAAACATATGTTTCAGCTTATTCTATTTCATTTAAAATTTTCATTCGATTTTTACTTGATGTACTAAAACAACTCAAACTGTAATAAAAGCTATATAGAATATAGCATATAGAATATATTATATATATATAAAAAAAAAACTTGAACTCAAATTAAAATGAAAAAAACTAAATATGAATTATTTTGTAATAATAATAGAATCTATGCTAGTATCTGAATAATAATAAAACAACACTGTCTCTGATGATGATAGCTTTCGTCGTGTTTTCTCAGGGATGGATCTGAGCAGTCTTCAGCAGACAAACACGTGAAGATCTGGGACATCCTGGGAGACAAACCCACCCTGACCCCCTCCAGAGACATGAAGATGGTGCGTATCTTATATATACACACAAGCGTCCGGAGCGGCTTCATAACGCGCCTCTGTCTCTCTGTCAGGGCAGTGTGTTCTGCGGCTCCTGTTGTCCGGATCTGCCGTTCGTCTGTGCGTTTGGAGGACAGAAGGACGGGCTGCACGTCTGGGACATCATTGAGAATCTCCAGCGGCTCCAGAGGATGTGTGTGTGTTTGTTGCTAACAGTGATCTGTTGTATCTCCAGTTGCGGAGGCTTTCTGCAGTCGGGAACGTTTGGTGGTGAATACAGTATCCGGAGCGTCCAGCAGTGAACCGGACATCTCATAACGACCCACATTATGTGAGACTGAGTCAGCGACGGGACGCACAGAAGACTGAAAATCATGTGAATGAAATAACAAGCATCTTCTGATATATATATATATGTCTTTGCTGCCTTTGACAAATGTTTGAAGCCACTTTCCTTTGAGGGAATCTTGAAGATTGAATTTTCTCTCCATATTTCTTCTTTTTAGGAAGTGTATAAAGAATTATGATAAATAATTTACAGTATAAACTACAGAATCCCAAGGCAGTTGTCTTACTCTGTATTTCCAAATGATTTCTGTCAGCATTTTACGATTCCAAACTGATCAATTCTGAAAAACAAATGCTTTATCATAAATGACTGATTTATTATTGAATAAAACAATATTTATGGCGGTGTTTCGCTGCCCTCCAGTGGCGTATTGCGGTACTGCTGGTGTTTGTAAGTTTATTTTTTTGCCATTTAAAAATATTATCTTTCATGAATGTTAGTGAAAACGAATTGCCTTCATGATTTTATTTTATCCTAATGAATAAATTTGATTCTATCTATTATTTAAATTGATCCTAATGAATAAAACAATCTGTGTGGCGGTGTTGCGCTGCCCTCCAGTGGCGTATTGCGGTACTGCTGGTGTTTGTAAGTTATTTTTTTCTCATTTTAAAATATTATCTTTCATAAATGTTAGTGAAAACAAATTGTGGCGGTGTTGCGCTGCCCTCCAGTGGCGTATTGCGGTACTGCTGGTGTTTGTAAGTTATTTTTTTTTCTCATTTTAAAATATTATCTTTCATAAATGTTAGTGAAAACAAATCGGCTTCATGATTTTATTTTATCCTAATTCTCCGTGATTATCCATTTATTATAGTTATTTTGGGAAATTGGAACCGCGTCCGGATACTTAGGCCGCCAGAGGGCGCTCCACGCATAACAACGTTAAAAATTACAGTGCCAAAGACTATAGAAAAGGTACTTTGATAATACCACAATGAACAGCACATATCTTAACGAAAGAAAAAGTTGTAAAAATGTATTTACCTTACAGTGCAGTTTTAATTAAGAAAGGTGGTTTGTAACGCTGCCTCCTAGTGGGCTGCGAGGTACTGCAAGATAACTAATTTGTAAATGTTAATTGGCATTTTCACAACACATTTGAATAAAATAAATATGCTACAATTTTTTATTCTGCATGTATTCCGTTTCTCTCTCTCCAGTGGGCTACGGAGAGTGACCACAATTTAAATATTATTATTACATTTAGTTTGCCAGTCTTTACTATGCCTATGTTTTCGATCAAATAAAGCAATTTTGTAAAATATTGATTATTAGGACCTGAACGACCACGGATTGTTTCCTACCCGGAGGGATATTTGTGTAGCGCACTGTCTGTAATAGTTCCGCTAGAGGGCGCTCTAATGTTAAAAAATGGAATTCCTCGTTGAACTTCATTCAAAAGCGAAGGCGTATTTTGAGTCGAATTGCAAGACAGTTCGTACTGCAACCACAAAACTAAACAAAACACACATGAAAGATTTTTAAAAATATGGGTTAATGTAATGATATAGACCGCAAACATCGCAAAACGTGTCTTATTTGAACCGCGGAGTTTCACTTCCGGCGGACAGCATGGCGTCGGGTCACATCCGCAGACTGGCTAAGCTGTTTACCTCCAGCAGAAGTATTAGAAAACTCAGAGGTGAGCTCTCTTAAAGAAACACATTCACATTTTGGTTAATAAATCATCTTGAGTTTATTTATGCAGGACTGAGCTCTGCTGTAATCTGCAGCCTCTCTGGCCTCAATAACGAGTGATTTTGTGCTGTTTTGGCTTGTATGCGTTTACTTTCAATGACAAAACGACCAAAAATTAGCTGTTTTTTTTTTTTCAATTTTAGCAGGAACTTTTCTGTCATCTCACAACAAATCTACTGTCAGAGGGTCATCCTTTAATGAACCATCATTCATTACCATATTATGATGCATCAGCAGTTACTGTATGCCCAGCTTCATCCAAACCTGATAAAGTGTTATTGTGTTGCTTGCTTACCTAAAATGTGTCGTTTCTGTTGCAGTGATGTAGAAATCGCAGTGACATCTGATGGAAACACAATAGTGTGTTACCATCCGACAGTAGATGTACCCTATGAGCTTTCACAGGTGCGTATGATGGTTTCTCAATATTCGTGCTGGTGCAGAAGACCGCTTTGTGGAGATTTAGCCCATAAGTGTTTGTTTTGTTTGCTGTAGCCGATCGTCATGCCGGACGTCGTCAGTGATCACGCAGAGACACACGAGCAGGTGCTCAAAGCCAGACTCGGTAAAGAGGTGTTAAATAACAAACAGGCCCCGACCATAGAGGAGCTCAGTAAGATGTTTTACACCACCAAACACCGCTGGTACCCCGTCGGACAGTGAGGTTGCATTGTGTACTCTACAAAAACAGCATATTCTGCCATGTTTCAGGTGAATGAACTGGTTTGTGTTTGTGTTTTCACTGCAGGTATCACTCCAGACGCAGAAACCCAAATCCACCCAAAGACCGATAGTCCGGGATGTCTTCTTTCATTTTCTTTGTACATGAACTGCTGCACATTAAATAAACCCTTCCTTCAGCTATTGGTTTAATGTGTTGTGTATTATAATTTATTCATGGTTGATCGTATTATAATGAAAAAAAAAAACTTCAATATTTGAAATAAAATGTTAACTTTAACTGTAATAAAACAAAAAAAATGTACGATTATTTTATTTCAGCTAGTTGCTAGGCAACATTTATCATTTTCATTTAGTTTAACTTGATGCATTAAATTAACTAAAATTGAATTTCCATGTTAAAAAAATAGTAAAAATGACAAAAACACAACAAAATTAAAATGAAAACTAATTCCAAATATGTTAACATTTACAATACAAATTGAATGACTGCTTTTTAATGTAATGTTTTAAAAACTTGAGTGCTGAAACTCAAAAAAAGCTACTGCAATTTGGCAATCAAATGTACTGGCAACATTTGATCATTTATATTTATATATATATATATATATATATGCATTTTAATTGCTTTTATTTTCCCAGAGTAATATAAAACATTCAACATTTTTTTGTAAAGTCAGAATAAATTTGGTTAAATAAAACAAATTTAATAAATAATTAACTTAGGTAAGCCAAGTTCATATGGCACATTTCATGCACAATAATTATTAAAAGTGCTACACATAAGGATTTAAAAATAATCATAACATGCATAAGAAACTATAAGTTTCATTTATATAGCGCCTTTCCAGAGCTCAAGGACGAAAAGAATAACACTGAAAGGGTAGACAATGCTGACAAACAATAGAAGTAAATAAAATTAATATAAAGTTTAAAAAGTAATAATGGATTTAAATGTATTAAACAAGAAGGAAACAGATGCATAATAAGTACTGTATAATGAGCAATTTAAAAAAAAGATTAGTAATTGATTTAAAATGTATTAAAACAAATAAGAAGGGAATAGAGGAATGCATGTATAAGATTGTACAAATGTTTGGGGGGGGGAAGCATTAAAACAATTCGAAATGCACGCAAACTAATAAAAGAAACAAACTTTATCAAAAGTATTCAATGCAGCTGCCAGTACTTTCTAAATGCATTTTGTTTCCATGCAACTGAAAACCAAATAAAGTTCATCACATCAGTTCAGTATCATTACATTTACGTTCGTGCATTTGACCGATGCTTTTATCTGAAGGGACTTGCATTGCATTCAGGGTTTACATGTGATCAGTTCATGCATTCGAATTTTGAACCCATGACTTTGGCGTTGTGTTTTTCACATGTGTATATGTTTCAATAGGAGACGCAGCGTAGGGATGTAACGATTACCGGTTTGACAATAAATCGTGATAAAATACCCCACGGTTAGTATTACCGTTTCTGTATTTTAATTATCACTATAACCATATTCGATTACCGTGATTTGAACAACTGAGGATAAATAAATACTGTACTGCACAGGGCTCCAGAGTGCGACCAAATGGGCACATTTTGCTATAATTTTTTCTGCCCGTGCGACTAAATTTTGTTTGCGGTCGCACTGGTGCGACCACCGCTTTTCACATAACTATAAACTATGATAAAAGTTCAACAGCATGCATTGATTAATCCCTAAAAATACAAATATTGCGACTAAATCATGTGCTGGTGTGACCAACTGAGAAAGTTAGTCGCAAAAGAGCAACCAGTGGGAAAAATGAGTCTGGAGCCCTGAAGCATAAAACACAGTTTTATTACATTAGATATTTGAACACGCTATTAGATAAACTGTTGTCAGTCATGTTGTCATTTCAAATCCGGATTGGCAATGTTATTGTTTTAGTTATGCAAACAAAAACTCATTGTATTTGTTGTTTGTTGATTTTAAATGTAAAACTTGGTGAAATAATTTGTCAGTACTTTTTGAACATTTCCAGCACATTTTAACAATACCGTGATAATACCGATAACCGTGATCATTTTGGTCTCTATAATCGTGATAAGAAATTTTCATACCGTTACATCCCTAGTTGGTAATATTTCTGTTTGAATCACTGTGATGTGTCTGAAATTAAAGAGTTAGATGATGTCCTAAACGTCATTTATTTGGTAGGTAAATACCATATTCACAAAGCATTAAATTAAACATTAAATTTAAACCAACTGTTATGCATTTGCTTCAGATTTACATTCACTATTATCATCACTTTAAAACTTCTCCAGTAAAAAAGCTTTAAAAACATCCCACATTATAGAAGAATTTGTAAATAAATTGTCATTTTTTATTTATTATTTACTCATTTATTAATCTTGCAATTCTGACTTTATCTCGAGATTCTAAGTTCACATCTTGCAATTTCTGACTCTTTTGTTGTTGTTTGTTTGTTTTTACCAAAAATAAAAAAGGTAATGGTGTAGTTGTGATATTTAAAAAAAAAAAAACTAAATTCTGATTTTTTTTTCTCAAAATTGTGAAAAATCTGAATTTTGATATATGAACTCTGAATTGTGAGCGAAAAAGGTTAGAATTGCAATTATCTTCAGCTCACATCAAAAATCAAAAGAAAAAATAATGAAATGCCTTTTTTATTTTATTTTTTGGTCATTTTTTGTAATAAAATTTTTTCCCTCAGAATTCTGAGTTTAAATCTTGTGCGATTCTGACTTTGAGTGTGCATCTTTATTATTGTCATTCTTATAATAAAAAATTTTTCCACCACAGAATAAGTAAGGTAATTGTGACTTTTTATCTTACAATGACTTTCTTCTCAGAATTGTGAGTTTATGTCATGCAATTGACTTTTTCTCAAAATTGCGAGAAATAAGAATCGTGATATGTGAACTCTAAATGGTAAGGGGAAAAAGTAAAAATTGTGAGCAGTTATAATTTTTTCATTTTTTTTCCTGTGGAAATTGGCTTCCATATTGAAATAAAAAGAAAAGTGGAATAATCTCACATAAACAGGTTCAGCACACATTTCACTCAGAAATCGAAAGAAAAAAAAATGATGAAACCTATTTTAGGACCATTACGATTTTGTTTTTGCACTCAATGTTTTGTTTTTGTTTTGTTTTTTTGTCATTTTTTTTATTCTCATTATTGTATTATGATTTTATGAGATTGACCCAAATCAAATCAGTATGATCTTAATTGATGTCCTGGAGGGTCTTTGTGTTTTTCTCTCTCTCACAGCCCGAACGTGGACTAGGCTTTATGCCGGCAACAACATTGAAGTTTAGAAGAAGGAAACGGTGGCATCAAGAGAGAGAAGTGGAACAATCTCCTCCGGTCTTCTTTTGCATTTAAAGGACACTTTCTCAGACAAAATAAAACTAAGCGAAAAAAACAAAACAAAAACATACGATTCAAAAGCAACTACTGCATTCCTTTGGGTGAGTGTCAGTGTGTTCCTGGTCAGAGCTAATGTTCGCTCCGCTATATGATCTCTCTGCTTCTGGGTTCGGCCAGGAAATGACGTGTGGTGATGGCCTGGGGTTTCCCAGCATCCCACTGGACCCTGTCAGAATGTGTAGTACAGTCTCTATTACAGTCATTAGCGCAGTGGATTTCACTGTAAAACTGAGTGTAGGCTCCAGGCCCTGCATCCAGGTGGATGGTTCCTTTTTGTTAGTTAATTTTTCTGTTACGGGGTGTAGAGGGAGGGCCTGTTGAACGTGGGATGCATATATGCTGCTTCTCGGTCAGGGACAAAATGATGTGAACTTTTTTTTTTTTTTTACTATTTCCTTTCTGTGAAACTCTTCAGTTCATTAAACGCCTGTTGTGAACCCGTCTATATCATTGCCAGAACCTGCTCTGACGTTGTTGTATTCCAAGCGAAACTTGTGTGAGTGTGCGTGTAAAGGTTTGTGTTTCGGCTGAAGTGGAATCTGTATGACTTGTCTGGGAAAATTAAATCTGTAAATGTTCAGTTTTAGTAAAAATATTTTTTGTTATGTTATTTGGTTTGTTCTCTTCATTTCTGAGTTTTTTTTTTACAGGTTTGAATCTGATTGTTATGGAAGCTTGTTACTGCCACAGAATTAAAAAAGATAATGGTTTATAGATTTTATCTCACTATTCTGAATTCACAATTTTTTTTCCTCAAATTTCCAGATCTCACAATTTTGACTTTTCCTGAGAATTCTGAGTTTGTTGCAATTTTTATATTTTTTGGAATTCTGAGCTCGCATCTCGCAATTGACACTTTAAAAAAAAAAAAAAAATTTTATTCTGAGTTAGCATTTCGCAATTTGGGCTTTTTTTATGGAAATCTGAGTTTATATCTTGGAATTTTGACACTTTCTTGGAATTCTGAGTTTGCATTTAGTAAAAAGTGATTGCAATTTTTATATCTCACAATACTGACTTTTTCCTCACAATTGCGAGTTCGTGTCTCATAATTTGGACTTTTCAGAATTGCAAAGAGAAAAAAAAGTCAGAATTGAGATTAAAAAGTCACAATTACCCTTTTTTATCCTGTGGTGGAAACGAGCTTCCATAGATCGTAGCCTGAAACCTCTCAGCAGATGCCAGAAAATACAGTTTATGTCAAATAATTTCACAGTCTGAATGGCATGCATACAAACACTGCAGGTGTTTCATCTCAACGACTCTATGAATTATGCTTAAACAGGGCTGTACTGCCTTGCTAGTGTGATAATGTGAAAGTTTGTTTCTGCAAATAAAATAGAAAAGAATTTATCTGGTTTTGAGAGAAGCCCCTTCGAACCATGGTTCCGATCAATATTTGTCTATACAAAAGAGAATTTGTTGATTAAATTACACTTGTCACAGTATTACTTTGTCAAAAAATTAGGTGGCAGAGGCATCTGAAAAATAATGTTTAGATGGTGCAATACATGGACAACGTTTTTTTTTGTTTTTTACAGTTTAGAGCAAACATGGTATGTAATAAAAAATTAACATTAGGTGTATCTACTTAGCTGCTGAATTTGATAAAAATGTAAGCTTAAAATACAAATTACATTCCCCCATTTGAAATCAATGAAAAGTCAGTTCTTCAGTACAGTATATAAAGGGAGTTCTGTCTCCCTTTTAAATGAGACTTTTAATCCCAGACTTTCACTGTAACTGTCTGAGAACCGCAGGATGGTGGGTCTGTCATGTCTCATCTATCTTCTGTTCCACATGACTCGGTTCTTCTACCAAACAGCACGTTATATAACCGTCTGAACAGCCGAGCTGCAGCTGAAGTTATTTCTGACTTCCACATTTCTCCGTCTTGAATGTTTGTGTGTGTCTGCAGGCCGTTTATAGGATTGGGACATCGAGAGTAATCAAAACAGTGTCTTGTTTCTGTTTTCTCATTTCTAATGAGCCGTTTGTTATGTCTGCAGTGTCTGAATGGCTACCATTACGGCATTTCTATAGACCTTGGGAGCATAACTTGTAATAATGTCAAGAGTGTTTGTACATGGTCACGAATAGAACTGATTACTATTTACTATTTTGCGCTGGCAGATGAGATTTTCTGACCAGTAAATGTACATATTCATTATGAAGTTTCTGGAAAACAGCTCTCGTGAAGCTCAATAATTGTGAATTAAAAGTCACGTTCAGTGAGTGTGTGGCAGCTGTTGCTCCGATCAGATCCATGTAATCTCATTAGGGCCGTGAACAGATTCACGCTTCTCTGTTCTGTCTTAAAATCTGTTGAGCCCATGGCAAACATTTATTTCCATTGTGCTGTTGTCTGATTAATGTGCTTAACGAGTTTGGCCCATGTTGAGTTGAGGTTGTATTCTACGTCAGCATGACACATGTTAGCACTAAGCTAAGGCATCAGATTTTAGAGCATTCCCCACTAACCAGATGTCAGTAATTCACTCATTAAAGACATGATGACTGCAGGCATGTGCGGTGATGTCTGTCTTAGGTTAGTTACAAAATCCGCCCAAGAACAATTATTCTCTATCATTTTATTGGTGATAATATTATAGGGCAAGTTGTCACAGGTCTATACCCCAGTAACTCTTTGGTTTTGAGTCAAATGTCCAATTGCACTAATGATTTTAAAACTAAACCTACCTTGAAAAATAGTGTCATTAAAGGGATAGTTCACCCAAAAATGAAAATTTGATGTTTATCTGCTTACCCCCAGGGCATCCAAGATGTAGGTGACTTTGTTTCTTCAGTAGAACACATTTGATGATTTTTAACTTTAACCGTTGCAGTCTTATCAGTCGTATAATGCATGGCAATGGTAACAAAATCTATGAGAGTAAAAAAAACATGCACAGACAAATCCAAATTAAACCCTGCGGCTCGTGACAACACATTGATGTCCTAAGACACGAAACGATCGGTTTGTGCCAGAAACCGAACAGTATTTATATCATATTTTACCTCTAATACACCACTATGTCCAACTGCTTTGTGCGTGCGCACGTGAGGTGTGTACGCGGCTACGCGCTCTGGCGTAGTTTACGTTAATGGGTGTGTTGATATCCAGAATATTTTTTGTTATGTTATTTGGTTTGTTCTCTTCATTTCTGAGTTTTTTTTTTACAGGTTTGAATCTGATTGTTATGGAAGCTTGTTACTGCCACAGAATTAAAAAAGATAATGGTTTATAGATTTTATCTCACTATTCTGAATTCACAATTTTTTTTCCTCAAATTTCCAGATCTCACAATTTTGACTTTTCCTGAGAATTCTGAGTTTGTTGCAATTTTTATATTTTTTGGAATTCTGAGCTCGCATCTCGCAATTGACACTTTAAAAAAAAAAAAAAAAAATTTATTCTGAGTTAGCATTTCGCAATTTGGGCTTTTTTTATGGAAATCTGAGTTTATATCTTGGAATTTTGACACTTTCTTGGAATTCTGAGTTTGCATTTAGTAAAAAGTGATTGCAATTTTTATATCTCACAATACTGACTTTTTCCTCACAATTGCGAGTTCGTGTCTCATAATTTGGACTTTTCAGAATTGCAAAGAGAAAAAAAAGTCAGAATTGAGATTAAAAAGTCACAATTACCCTTTTTTATCCTGTGGTGGAAACGAGCTTCCATAGATCGTAGCCTGAAACCTCTCAGCAGATGCCAGAAAATACAGTTTATGTCAAATAATTTCACAGTCTGAATGGCATGCATACAAACACTGCAGGTGTTTCATCTCAACGACTCTATGAATTATGCTTAAACAGGGCTGTACTGCCTTGCTAGTGTGATAATGTGAAAGTTTGTTTCTGCAAATAAAATAGAAAAGAATTTATCTGGTTTTGAGAGAAGCCCCTTCGAACCATGGTTCCGATCAATATTTGTCTATACAAAAGAGAATTTGTTGATTAAATTACACTTGTCACAGTATTACTTTGTCAAAAAATTAGGTGGCAGAGGCATCTGAAAAATAATGTTTAGATGGTGCAATACATGGACAACGTTTTTTTTTGTTTTTTACAGTTTAGAGCAAACATGGTATGTAATAAAAAATTAACATTAGGTGTATCTACTTAGCTGCTGAATTTGATAAAAATGTAAGCTTAAAATACAAATTACATTCCCCCATTTGAAATCAATGAAAAGTCAGTTCTTCAGTACAGTATATAAAGAGAGTTCTGTCTCCCTTTTAAATGAGACTTTTAATCCCAGACTTTCACTGTAACTGTCTGAGAACCGCAGGATGGTGGGTCTGTCATGTCTCATCTATCTTCTGTTCCACATGACTCGGTTCTTCTACCAAACAGCACGTTATATAACCGTCTGAACAGCCGAGCTGCAGCTGAAGTTATTTCTGACTTCCACATTTCTCCGTCTTGAATGTTTGTGTGTGTCTGCAGGCCGTTTATAGGATTGGGACATCGAGAGTAATCAAAACAGTGTCTTGTTTCTGTTTTCTCATTTCTAATGAGCCGTTTGTTATGTCTGCAGTGTCTGAATGGCTACCATTACGGCATTTCTATAGACCTTGGGAGCATAACTTGTAATAATGTCAAGAGTGTTTGTACATGGTCACGAATAGAACTGATTACTATTTACTATTTTGCGCTGGCAGATGAGATTTTCTGACCAGTAAATGTACATATTCATTATGAAGTTTCTGGAAAACAGCTCTCGTGAAGCTCAATAATTGTGAATTAAAAGTCACGTTCAGTGAGTGTGTGGCAGCTGTTGCTCCGATCAGATCCATGTAATCTCATTAGGGCCGTGAACAGATTCACGCTTCTCTGTTCTGTCTTAAAATCTGTTGAGCCCATGGCAAACATTTATTTCCATTGTGCTGTTGTCTGATTAATGTGCTTAACGAGTTTGGCCCATGTTGAGTTGAGGTTGTATTCTACGTCAGCATGACACATGTTAGCACTAAGCTAAGGCATCAGATTTTAGAGCATTCCCCACTAACCAGATGTCAGTAATTCACTCATTAAAGACATGATGACTGCAGGCATGTGCGGTGATGTCTGTCTTAGGTTAGTTACAAAATCCGCCCAAGAACAATTATTCTCTATCATTTTATTGGTGATAATATTATAGGGCAAGTTGTCACAGGTCTATACCCCAGTAACTCTTTGGTTTTGAGTCAAATGTCCAATTGCACTAATGATTTTAAAACTAAACCTACCTTGAAAAATAGTGTCATTAAAGGGATAGTTCACCCAAAAATGAAAATTTGATGTTTATCTGCTTACCCCCAGGGCATCCAAGATGTAGGTGACTTTGTTTCTTCAGTAGAACACATTTGATGATTTTTAACTTTAACCGTTGCAGTCTTATCAGTCGTATAATGCATGGCAATGGTAACAAAATCTATGAGAGTAAAAAAAACATGCACAGACAAATCCAAATTAAACCCTGCGGCTCGGGACAAAACATCTAAGACACGAAACGATCGGTTTGTGCCAGAAACCGAACAGTATTTATATCATATTTTACCTCTAATACACCACTATGTCCAACTGCTTTGTGCGTGCGCACGTGAGGTGTGTACGCGGCTACGCGCTCTGGCGTAGTTTACGTTAATGGGTGTGTTGATATCCAGCCGAAGAGCAATCAACCATAACTTCGGGCGCGCAGGCTCAGAAGTTGGGAATACGTGAAAAGTCACCACTCCCGAATCAGTTCACGCGAGAGAAAGTAATCTTTTAGTTTTAAGTCGGTTTGAACAATCCGGATAAGCGCAAGTAAGTACCATTTTGATTAGTCGTCGTACCTACAATGCCTGAGCACTGTGTAAACAATGAGTGACGTATACCCGCGAGATACACATCAAATTTTCATTTTTGGGTGAACTATCCCTTTAAGAGTGTTTATCATTAAAAGTGCTTCTAGTTTCACTCAAACCTGCTCATGACATTTCTCTCCCAAACTGTGTCTGTTTGCACAGTGATAACAGAAAAAAATGTTGTCAAAATCTTTTCTTGTCAAAGTTAAACAATGGCATCACCATAATTCAACAGAATGAGAGTCCAAACAGCTGAAAAAAAATCACAATAATTCACAAGTAATCCACACCACTCCAGTCCATCAGTTAACATCCGGAGAAGACAAAAGCTGCATATGTTTGTAAGAAATCCATTAAGAGGTTTTTAACGTCAAACTATTGCTTCCAGCTAAAATCCAGAATATTGCTTTCTCCAGTGAAAAAGTAATCTTGTCTGAATCAGGACAGAGATGTGCACAGATTAAGCACTGTTTACAAGACAAAACAGATCTAAATAAATATGTTAGTGGATTTTGATGTGAGACACAACAGGAGAGATTTTCACTGTTGGAAGCGTTATTATGGACTCATATTTTGGTCAGAAGTGATGGTTTGACATTAAAAATGCATTCGTGATGGAAAACATGCAGCTTTGGACTTCTCAAGACATTAACTGATGGACTGGAGTGGTATGGATTGCTTGTGGATTATTGTGATGTTTTTATCAGCTGTTTGGACTCTCATTCTGACGGCACCCATTCACTGCAGATGATCCATTGGTGAGCAAGTGATGGAATGCTACATTTCTCGAAATCTGATGAGGAAACAAACTCATCTACATATTGGATGGCCTGAGGGTGAGCAAATTTTCTGCCAATTAAAATTTTTGGGTGAACTATTCCTTTAAGTGGCCATTTTCAAAGGTTTCTGCTTTCTTGACAATCCTTCATTCTGTTGCTTTCTTGTTTCCAAGTAACCAAAGAGAAAAATCTGAGTTGTTTGGGCTGTCGTGAGCGATTGCCGGTGTAAATCTGGGGTTGCTTCCTATCCACACTGTAGTCTCAGCCATCACAGTGGCGTGTTCGCTCATGCCCGCTGATCTCAGAACAGCTCCACAAACAGTTCTGGCACTGCATGAGGGGGAACTCATTTGAAATGCCTGCTCTTTGTGTCGGAGTGAAAGAGGGTGAGTAGGGGGCAGAGGATCAGCGAGCGCATGAGTCAAAATCCCTCCCATTCAGCGCACTTCATAGTCTCTCGCCCCAGCGGTGATCAGCAACAGAGAAAGCATGTTAATACATTTAAAAATCATCCCAGCGATTTATCTTATACAAAAGCTTACAGTTGTTAAAAAATGCTTGACCATAAGATGCTACAGGTGTCTAAAACAGTCAATAGTGCTTTATACAATGCTGCACAATAATGGTTAAATTAATCATCTTTCCTCTGTTAAACACAAAAGAAGATATTTTGAAGGATGTTTGTAACCAAACTGTTGTTGCTAGCCATTGACTTCCATAGTATGAAAAATAAAATACCATGGAAGTCAGTGGTTACCGTCAACTGTTTGGTTACAAACATTCTCAAAATATCTTCTTTTGTGTTCAACAGAAGAAAGAAACTCATAGGTTTGGAACAATGCAGCTGAGATTACTTTTTGGATGTTGCAAATAATTAAGCTTAAATAATCAAGAGAATATAAATAAATAATCAATATTAATAAATAAATGACAAATAATCACTATTAGAATAAAGATAGTTTCAAAGCAGCGTCACAGTAATAAACAGGAAAATAACCGAATCAATGATGCAAACCGTTTTAAACATGAGCCTAGTTCTGGGAAATTGGGACAAACGTCACTGCCTTCCTCCATTTAGCATCATGTTTATTATTAAATACAGTCTTGTTTTCCTAGAATCTGAGTTATTGTAAACATACAGCAGATTTAGAATAACTGTCTGTGATATTCCACTGCTAAAATAATCACATGCGTATGCATTCAAGAATTATTTCAACTGTACAGTTCACTGTAGTCACCTGACTTTTTATTAGGTGATAATGCTGATAAATGTTCCTTGTCTGGGTGTATTTGTGGTGTAGTGGTTAAGGCTGGTTAGTTCAACTGAAATGCACCAGTGTGTCCTTAAACAGGACGCTTAACCCCAGGGTTGCTCCAGGGTGTTTGTCTTTGTAATAAGTACATAGTGCTCTGCTGCTGTGACATTGAGTGAAAGTCACAGAAACCGGAAAATTCTGGTCGTGTGGGGAGAAAATTATATTTTAAAATATAATCCTATTTATCCTGTTATGAAAGACAGCAGTGAGTTTACATGCAAAAATCATATCATATCTCTTATGTTTATGCATTAAACTCTAAATCAGCATGATACTTCATCTCTTTGCTCTAGTGTTTGATCATTCTGGTTCTGACCGCTGGATTCAAGCGGCTGTGATTTCGTCATGTTAATTAAACACCTGATGATTCATGTTTTACACCCACTTTGTTTTGATTACATACGTCCTTGATGCGTCATTGAGAACCTTTTCATGTCAACATGAAATGACTTTCTTTCACCATCCATTTTACTACAGAAATGTGATGATGAATTTCTGAACAAAAAAATTGGGTCAGACTTAATTATGTCCATCCCGAATCAATGGATCATAAAAAGGAGATTTTGTTTTCAATTTCAAGCTGACTTTAAGACTATGAAGAGGTGAATTATTTATTCTATTATATATGATACATTGATGATCTATTATAGGAAAAACTATGAATGATATATTTAAATTCTGAATTATTCATCACAACAGTTTTTGTTTACTGCCTTTAATGCTGATTTCCTAATGTAAAAAGTGAGAATAATAATTAGAATAAATGTATATTGTCATAAATAATATATATATATGTATGTATGTATCAGTCTAGAATAACTTGTTTATTATTTACTTGTTTATTTATTTTGGTAAGTTATTTCAGGCTGATTTTTATTTGGTAAACAGCCATGCAATAAGAAACAAGACCCCTCAATTTTGAGTCCTGATCACCATTTCAGAGTTTATTTTGCTATAATGATTGGTTTGACTGTACATTATCCTTCTTATTGTTGTTTTAGTGTCAAATGTGATATGCATGTCTTTTCATGAGATTTGGCAGGGTGGAATTATGGGACTAAATTACTGGTTGTGTTCGAGTGATTCTCAAATCTGTTTGTACAAGAGGTTTCATTGTCATGCACTTTTCTTGAACTGTATGGTACTGTACTTCATTACAGAGTGACAAGAACACACAGGTCATGGTTGTTTTGTTGATTTGAGTTGTTGAGAACAAGCTCTTTTGTACAACATTAAGCTTATGGTCATGTGTGACCGGCCCTGGTTATCTGTGGGAAACCAGAACTGAACTAACATGTTTTAAGAAAACAATTGGGTTTTAAATGCACTGCATGTAAACAGAAGAACTGTTAGTGTGTTTTGAACACAAACCAATTCAGATGCTACATGTATATATTAAAATCCTGTGTACAGAAAGCTTTCTTTTGTGGTTTCTGTAACACAAACTCTTTGAGCAGGTGACCCGTCCCTCACTGTCAGCTATGAGGCACATATTTTTAAAAAAACTTAGCCTGGCCCTGAACATGCCAGGTGACAGCAGGTGTCATGAACTTGACAGACGCATGTGATGTCACAATGCCACCACAATCAATCCCACAATCCTCTTAGTGCAGGACACACCTGAGGGCTGACCAGCAGCTGGAGGATTAGCCAATCAGAGAGCAAGATGTGCCGTCACAATTGCACTTCTGCTGCGTCCATCTGTCAAAAGTCACTCACACCAGGGTTATTATCGTTAAAAACATTTTTGTTAATGGAAGTGATAGCCGAAAATACAAAAATAAAATACCATGGAAGTCAGTGGTTACCGTCAACTGTTTGGTTACAAACATTCTCAAAATATCTTCTTTTGTGTTCAACAGAAGAAAGAAACTCATAGGTTTGGAACAATGCAGCTGAGATTACTTTTTGGATGTTGCAAATAATTAAGCTTAAATAATCAAGAGAATATAAATAAATAATCAATATTAATAAATAAATGACAAATAATCACTATTAGAATAAAGATAGTTTCAAAGCAGCGTCACAGTAATAAACAGGAAAATAACCGAATCAATGATGCAAACCGTTTTAAACATGAGCCTAGTTCTGGGAAATTGGGACAAACGTCACTGCCTTCCTCCATTTAGCATCATGTTTATTATTAAATACAGTCTTGTTTTCCTAGAATCTGAGTTATTGTAAACATACAGCAGATTTAGAATAACTGTCTGTGATATTCCACTGCTAAAATAATCACATGCGTATGCATTCAAGAATTATTTCAACTGTACAGTTCACTGTAGTCACCTGACTTTTTATTAGGTGATAATGCTGATAAATGTTCCTTGTCTGGGTGTATTTGTGGTGTAGTGGTTAAGGCTGGTTAGTTCAACTGAAATGCACCAGTGTGTCCTTAAACAGGACGCTTAACCCCAGGGTTGCTCCAGGGTGTTTGTCTTTGTAATAAGTACATAGTGCTCTGCTGCTGTGACATTGAGTGAAAGTCACAGAAACCGGAAAATTCTGGTCGTGTGGGGAGAAAATTATATTTTAAAATATAATCCTATTTATCCTGTTATGAAAGACAGCAGTGAGTTTACATGCAAAAATCATATCATATCTCTTATGTTTATGCATTAAACTCTAAATCAGCATGATACTTCATCTCTTTGCTCTAGTGTTTGATCATTCTGGTTCTGACCGCTGGATTCAAGCGGCTGTGATTTCGTCATGTTAATTAAACACCTGATGATTCATGTTTTACACCCACTTTGTTTTGATTACATACGTCCTTGATGCGTCATTGAGAACCTTTTCATGTCAACATGAAATGACTTTCTTTCACCATCCATTTTACTACAGAAATGTGATGATGAATTTCTGAACAAAAAAATTGGGTCAGACTTAATTATGTCCATCCCGAATCAATGGATCATAAAAAGGAGATTTTGTTTTCAATTTCAAGCTGACTTTAAGACTATGAAGAGGTGAATTATTTATTCTATTATATATGATACATTGATGATCTATTATAGGAAAAACTATGAATGATATATTTAAATTCTGAATTATTCATCACAACAGTTTTTGTTTACTGCCTTTAATGCTGATTTCCTAATGTAAAAAGTGAGAATAATAATTAGAATAAATGTATATTGTCATAAATAATATATATATATGTATGTATGTATCAGTCTAGAATAACTTGTTTATTATTTACTTGTTTATTTATTTTGGTAAGTTATTTCAGGCTGATTTTTATTTGGTAAACAGCCATGCAATAAGAAACAAGACCCCTCAATTTTGAGTCCTGATCACCATTTCAGAGTTTATTTTGCTATAATGATTGGTTTGACTGTACATTATCCTTCTTATTGTTGTTTTAGTGTCAAATGTGATATGCATGTCTTTTCATGAGATTTGGCAGGGTGGAATTATGGGACTAAATTACTGGTTGTGTTCGAGTGATTCTCAAATCTGTTTGTACAAGAGGTTTCATTGTCATGCACTTTTCTTGAACTGTATGGTACTGTACTTCATTACAGAGTGACAAGAACACACAGGTCATGGTTGATTTGAGTTGTTGAGAACAAGCTCTTTTGTACAACATTAAGCTTATGGTCATGTGTGACCGGCCCTGGTTATCTGTGGGAAACCAGAACTGAACTAACATGTTTTAAGAAAACAATTGGGTTTTAAATGCACTGCATGTAAACAGAAGAACTGTTAGTGTGTTTTGAACACAAACCAATTCAGATGCTACATGTATATATTAAAATCCTGTGTACAGAAAGCTTTCTTTTGTGGTTTCTGTAACACAAACTCTTTGAGCAGGTGACCCGTCCCTCACTGTCAGCTATGAGGCACATATTTTTAAAAAAACTTAGCCTGGCCCTGAACATGCCAGGTGACAGCAGGTGTCATGAACTTGACAGACGCATGTGATGTCACAATGCCACCACAATCAATCCCACAATCCTCTTAGTGCAGGACACACCTGAGGGCTGACCAGCAGCTGGAGGATTAGCCAATCAGAGAGCAAGATGTGCCGTCACAATTGCACTTCTGCTGCATCCATCTGTCAAAAGTCACTCACACCAGGGTTATTATCGTTAAAAACAGTTTTGTTAATGGAAGTGATAGCCGAAAATACAATAAAAATATTAGATGAAAAAATAAATGAAAAGTAGATATGTTGGCAACTAACTGAAATAAGTTTAAGTTGAAGCACTAAAATTACTAGCTGGGAAAAAAATAAAGTAAAACTTAAAACTGAAATACAAAATAAATGAAACCGTAGTAATATTTAAAAAGAAGTAAAACGTTTTAAAGTAAAAAAACAAAATGGCAAAAGCACATAATAAAATTACCAAGAATTAAACTAGGTTGAAATGGGGTTGAAGAATGAAAATTTAAAATATATAAAAAAATAACAATTAAAAACTAATTCAAAATAAGGAGCTGGGAATGTTTTACTTGAACAACTTCATTTTGATCTAATATTTGTTGATTGTGTCAGAGAGTAAAGAAAGCACATGAAAGCAGTGCAGACATTATTTAATTTGTGCGGTCTTGTAATTAATGTTTTATGTGAGGTATAACCTTCTAATGCTCTTTAATATTATATTTTGTTTGTGTTTTATTCTTGCTATTTTCTAAAAAGGTGGTTATAAAGAGTTATTATCGTTAACTAAAACTAAAACCATAAAAAAACTTAACTGAAATAAAATAAAACCTTAAACTTACTTTATACCAGGAAACATGATCATTTTCATTAGTTTAACTTAATGCATTAAAATAACTAAATAAAAAAATTTAAAAGAACTATATAGACATAAAAAAAACTAATAGAAAGGACATTTTTTAACTACAATGCAAATGTATTAATCTTTTCTGCTCTTAACTCTTTCTACGAGGTCTTTCTTTAGGTGATTTTGTCAAGAACAGAACTGTGAATTTTGTCAGAGAAAATAAAAAATGCTTACGGGCGAATCTCACGGAGCCAGTCAAGAACATGCACAGGTCCTATTTCACTACAAAAATGTAATTATATATATATATAATTAAAGATAAAGCAGCCTATTTTTAAGACCATTAGAATTTTCTATGACACATTTTTCCTATTTTATTATTACTATAATGCACAATTTTTTTTTATTATTATTATTTATTTAAATGATATTGTATATTATTTGTTTTACTGCCTTTAATTCATGCTTATTTAACTATTTTGTACAGTAAATACTGTATTCAATAAAAAATCTAATAAGTATCACAATTAAAAATGGGAATAAAAATCTAATTGGTCATTGAAATGGGCTTCATTTTCCTATTAAAAATTATATATGTATGCATTTTAGGGAGATTAAATATTTCATTAAGTCATTAAAATAGATTTAATTTTCTTTATGCAAAAAAATCTATATCTTTATAGATCACAATATAAAAAAATCTAAATGGTCATTGGAATAGGCTGCATTTTCCATTTTAAAAATGATATATATATATATATATAAGACGAAATATGAGCTGTAAATGTTTCGTGAGATTAACCCAAATGAATTTTTGGCACCAGCAAAGCCTTGAATATCTGTCAGATGTGAGGGTTGGGTGCCTTTTTCCTCCTTTGAAACTTTTAACAACTCATTGTACTGTCACTGTTTTTAGTTTGAAACACTGATGCACATTTGTTGCTGGATGCTGCTCTGAATGCATCTCTCCAGAAGGCTGTGAGTGGGCTGATCTCAGATCTGCTGTAATCCCACTGAACCCCAACACGTCCCTCCAGCTCATGTTTAGTTTGTGTGTGTTGCGGATGTGTTTTGATATGTGAAAACGAACAGGTCAGTGCCAGCCGTTCGCTTGGATTGAGCGGTTGTACACATAACGCTTTCCTTTAGATTACACTGAGATGTGAAGTGTCAACAGCAAAACTAACTAAATGTACATTTCCTAAAACATTTGGACTACGTCCTTTATTAAAACAAAAAACCGGAGTGTTATGGTGAAGTTATTCGCCACACGAGATGTACAGTCTAATAATGTTTGGGGTTTCCACATACTGATGCTATGTGAGGCGTGAACTGTAAACTACAGACGGCCTGAGGGGGGTTTTGGTAGATTTACAGGTTTGTGAGTCAGACTGTCTCTTACCTGTTCTGAGATGCCAACAGTTTCTGTTTGTTTACTGAAATCTGTACAGATGTTCATAATGGATATTTTTATTCGTCAATAAAGATTGTATCACATGGAAGAATAATGTGAATTGTGATCAATTAAAATGGCATTTTCTGATGAATCACGAGACAAATACTGCCAATTCTAATCGTTCAGCTGGCATCTTAAATCCTTATAGGGTATTAATAATAATAATAATAATAATAGTAGTAGTAGTAATAATTTATTCATATAATTTATCTATAATTTCAGATTTTTTCCTATATTGTTTTTATTACTATACTGCAAATATGATATTTAAATTACATTGCATTTATATATCCTATATCCTTAATTCATGCTTATTTAATTAAAAAAATTGTATTACAGTACCTTTTCTGTAAATACCATATTACAGTATACAGTATTCAGTAATGAGTAAAAGTTGTAGAAAATCAAAGCCTTATTCTAATTTTTAAGCTTGTTTAAAATTATTGCATATAAAATAAATAAATGCATATAACAATAAATAAATTTGCCATAATTTCTAGCAAAATGCCATAGTTTGACTAGTAACTCCTATAAAACTGTAGTGTTATATTAGTCAGGCACTGTTGTACAGAAGGTTATTATCAGAAGGACTTATCGTTACCATGGTGAGTTGGTCTAATTGGAACTCTCTAGTAGCGGAACCAAATGTCATCACGATGCAGCGCGGCGGAAGGCTGTGAGTGTAACACAGTTCCCCAGCTGTGCGCGGCCCATGTGGATCTGGCAGACCCGGGCGAAACAGCGGCTTAGAAATACCCGAATCGAGCCGATCTTTCACGCTAATGCGAGCTCTTTAGGTCGTCCCCGTGTGTGAACTAGTGAAGATGCTGAAGGAGGCGTCAGACGGGCAGCTTACAGCGCTTTATAACGCGGTCGCCGGTAAGTGTGACAGTAATGATGAGACAGAGAGTCAGATCTGCATCCTCCCGCTGACAAACACTCATCTGGACACATCATGCATCATATTAGAAAGACTTCTCATATTCAGATGTTGTGATTAGGTCGCATTGGCATGCTTTATCGCTGGGAGCTGAATTGAATGAAAACACAGAAACAAATGATCAGCTGTGTGTGTCACCAAACTTATTTGCATTTATTCTAAATTGATTTCAGTTTATGTAAAGAAAGGTTTATCTCAAAACATAGTGAAAACAAAGTAAAAAGTCATCTTGCTTTGGAAAAACGGACATATACAATTTAGAGGGAAGTAGATGCATTTAGTAAGATTTATATAATTTGTTAAGTAAATGATGTGCAATGTAAAACAAAGACTGGGGAAAAAATCAGTGATGTATTTTTAATAAACAATAACAAATACGGTACTGCTAAGTGCAATTGTAATGTAAGCGATTTTCTTATCTAAATTGTCATAAATTAACATGTGTGTGTATATATATATATATATATATATATATATTCACCTATCGGGCATAACATTACGACCACTGACAGGTGAAGTGAATAACACTGATTATTTCTTCATCACAGCAGCTGTTAGTGGGTGGGATATATTAGGCAGCAAGTGAACATTTTGTCCTCAAAGTTGATGTGTTAGAAGCAGGGGTAAGGATTTGAGCGAGTTTGACAAGGGCCAAAATGTGATGGCTAGACGACTGGGTCGGAGCATCTCCAAAACTGCAGCTCTTGTGGGGTGTTCCCGGTCTATCTATTAAAAGTGGTCCAAGGAAGGATCAGTGGTGAACCGGCCAAGGCTCACTGATGCATGTGTGGAGCGAAGGCTGGCTCGTGTGGTCCGAACAAACAGACGAGCTACTGGAGCTCAAACTGCTCAAGAAGTTAATGCTGGTTCTGATGGAAAGCTGTCAGAATACACAGTGCATCGCAGTTTGTTGCGTCAATCCGATCGGGCATCTGTGGGATGTGCTGAACTAACAAGTCCGATCCATGAAGGCCCCACCGCGCAGCTTACAGGACTTAAAGGATCTGCTGCTAACATGCCAGATACCACAGCACACCTTCAGTGTATGCCTCGACGGGTCAGGGCTGTTTGGCAGCAAAAGTGGGACCAACACAATATTAGGAAGGTGGTCATATACCTGATCGGTATATACACTACCGGTCAAAAGTTTGGGATCAGAATGATTTTTTATATATTTTTTAAAAGTAGTTTCTTAAGCTCATCAAGGCTGCATTTATTTGATCAAAAATACAGAAAAAGTTATGTAGTGAAATATTATTACAACGTAAAATAAAGTTTTTCTGTTTTAATATACATTAAACTGTAATTTATTTCTGTGATGCGCAGCT
>NW_015505308.1:162406-203069 GCF_001515645.1 Sinocyclocheilus grahami | reverse complement strand
GCGAGTTTGACAAGGGCCAAATTGTGATGGCTAGACGACTGGGTCGGAGCATCTCCAAAACTGCAGCTCTTGTGGGGTGTTCCCGGTCGCTGTGCGGCGGTTGTGTGTGTGTGTGTGTGTGTGTGTGTGTGTGTGTGTGTGTGTGTGTGTGTTGGGGTGTGAAAGTTGTATTTGTTCTATGTTTTGTGGTGTTCCTTTTTGGATAGCATAACAAAATCGAATAAAAAATAATATAAGAAATTACCTTCAATGTGCTTTGTATGTTTTTTATGAAATGTGTACAATCTTTGTCTCAGCCTCAGAGCAGGTTCAGGTTGAGCCGGTGGGTCGCTGGTTCGAGGCGTTTCTGAAGCGCAGGAGTCGAAATGTGTCGGCCTCGTTTCAAGAGCTGGAGGAAGAGGAGGAGCTGTCTGAGGAAGAGGAGGACGAGGAGCTGCAGCTGGAGGAGTATCCCATGCTAAAGACACTGGACCCCAAAGACTGGAAGGTGTGTGTCGACGCTCTTCTGTCTGTCAGAGCTGAGAGACGCTGGGAACTGAATGCATTGACACGCTTTTCTTGATGTTACAGAACCAAGATCACTACGCTGTTTTAGGTCTCGCACACGTCAGGTACAAAGCAACCCAGAAACAGATCAAAGCTGCTCGTAAGTTTGAGTTTGGAAATCATTGTATAATGCTGCTCAAAGGTTTAGAATAATTAAGATAATGTGAAAGCTGTCTCTTCTGCTCAGCAAGGCTGCATTTATTTGATCATAAATACAGTAAAAATTGTTAGATATTAATACTATTTAATATAGCGGTTTTCTATGTGAATATCTGTTAAACTGTAGTTTATTTCTGTGATTTAAGCTGAATTTTCAGCATCATTACTCCAGTCTTCAGTGTCACTCCAGAAACATTTCTGATTATCAATGTTGAAAACAGTTGTGTTGCCAAATATTTTTGTGGAAACCGTGATAAACTACCTTTCAAAAGTTTGGGGTCAGAAAGATTTTTTATTTTTAAAGTAACTCAAAATTAACTGAACTCAAAATGATTCAGTTCATTCATGATTTCCACATTGATGATAATCAGAAATGTTATATATATATATATATATATAATTAAAAACTCATTCAAAATATTATAAAAAAAGTATTTCTCAACAATACTAAAATATTACTGTTTCCTTTTTGTACTTGTGGTATTTGTCTAAAACTTTAAACCAAAAATATTAAAACTAAAACTATAATAGTATCTCAGTTATACTAAAATGACACTGTTTTGTTTTTGTGCTTTGTGGTGTCTGCGTGTGATTTTGCTGCGTGTCTGTCAGTCGTGATGAGAGGAGGTGGATTGAGAAACAGAACCGAGCCTCTCGAGCTCAGAGGAAGAAGGAGGAGATGAACAGGATACGGACGCTCGTTGGTAAGTTGTGTATATATATATATATATATATTAGGATTTTTGGTTTTGATCCACTTGAAATGTTGACTAGTGTATATGGATATTTCTGCATATGTTGTCTGTAAGCGACTCTCTCTCGTTGCTGTATGTGTGCAGGCGCGTCAGGCGGAGGAGGAGGCGGCGCGGATGCGGAGGGAGAAGGAGGAGGAGGCGGTGCGACAGGCGGCACAGCAGGCCAAGAAAGAGAAAGAAGCCCAGAAGAAAGCCATCAAGAAAGAGCGGCAGAAGCTCAGGACGACCTGCAAGGCAGGAGACCCTCCACACGATCTCACACTTATTCAGCTCTCCGAGAGCTTCCCGTCCTCATCTCTGTCTCTCTGCTTCTCTCAGACTCACAGCTACTTCACAGACAATGAAGCCGACGGCGTCAGGATGATGGAGGAGGTGGAGAAACTCTGCGACCGCTTGGAGCTGACCAGGTGAAGCCTGCAAATATAATGTTGTTTTACTTCTCAAACACAGCTGCATGTGAGAGGAATATTGAGGTTTTTGGTTTGATTTGTAGTTTGCAGACGCTGAATGAAGCTTTGGCCTCTGGGAGTAAAGAACAGAGTAAAGCGGCTCTGGAGAATCAGGTGAGAAACAGAAACCGGTCAAAACGCTCCCTATTTACACTCTTTGCTTTGTTGAGCTATAAATCTGTGGTGCATGTACACTTATTTATAAAGTATAAATTGTGAAATGTTATTTTAATTGAAAATAACTATGTGAGTTTTCTATGTGAATATCTGTTAAACTGTAATTTATTTCTGTGATCAAAGCTGAATTTACTGCAGTCTTCAGTGTCACATGATCTTCAGAAATCATTCTAATATGCTGATTTGCTGCTCAAGAAACATTTCTGATTATTATCAGTGTTGAAAACAGTTGTGCTGCACATATTTTTGTGGGAACCGTGAGAGATTAAATTTTTTTAGGATTCTTTGATGAATATAACATTCTAAAGAACAGCATTTATTTAAATATGAATAATAATACTAATAATTATCATTTATTACTAATAATAATAAATACAATTGACAAATCTAATTAATATTATTATAATTAATATTATAATATCAGTAACATACACTCTTATTATAATGAGCTGATTAGCTGATTACCAAAGCATTATTTCACATAATGACAAAAAAATAATTTAAGCAATAATAAAAATGATTAAGGTAGAATTAGAATAAGGTGCCAAGTAAAAATATTTTTATAGAATTATATTAATAACATTTTGAAAATAATTATAATGAATACATTTTAAAAATATAATATTAATAAGAATATTTAGATTTTTTTTAAAATGGGAAGTTCAAAAGAACAGCAAAAATACTAATAATATTACAATTATAAAAATTATTTAATATAATTTTTTTTTTATTATTATTATTATTTGGAAACCATGATAATATTTTTTAGGATTTAAAAAAAAAAATTATGACTAGAAAGTTAAAAAGAACAACATTTTATTTGAAATATAAATAAAAAATACTGCTAATAATGATTAGTTTTACATTTACAAAACAAATATTATTTAATAATTTGTTATTAATAATAATAATAATAATAATTATCACATTTGGTAACCATATAGTTTAATATATTTTTAGGATTTTTTGATGAATATAAAGTTCAAAAGAACTGCATTTATTTTAAATCTAAATCTTTAGAAACATTGAGTTACTTTACTGCCACGTTTGATTAATTGAATGTGTCGCTGCTGAAGAGAAACTTCTGAATGGTCCTGTAAGTTGCTCTGAGGTTTTAGTTTGTGTGCTTGCAGGTGCAGGAGGTGAAGGATCAGATGCAGAAGGAGAAGGAGGCGGAGATGCAGGCGCAGCAGGCGGCGCGTGGGGCTGAACACACCAGCGCAGGAGGAGGAGGAGGAGGAGGAGGAGCCAATAACAGAGGCTGGAATGAGGAAGACCTGCAGCTGCTCATCAAAGCCGTCAACCTGTTTCCCGCCGGAACCAACGCCAGGTGAGTCTCCATGGAAACCATCTGCTGTATCACAGACTGTACGGATGATCCCGTGCTCCTGACTGAAATGTGCTGTGATCGGACAGGTGGGAGGTGATCGCCAACTACATGAACCAGCACTCCAGCAGCGGCGTGAAGAGAACCGCCAAAGACGTCATCAATAAAGCAAAAACACTGCAGAAGCTGGGTACGTAACTGCGGTTTGGGTTTATGCCGTACACAGGATTGAAGTAGTACGGCTAATTCGCTTTTCTTGACGACAGATCCTCACCAGAAAGATGAGATTAACCGAAAGGCCTTTGAGAAGTTCAAGAAGGAGCATTCAGTTGTTCCTCAGACTGTAGACAACGCTGTGCCATCAGAGAGGTTTGATGGTAAGTTTCACGATAATGGTTAAACGGTTAATCATGAATATTGATATGGTAGAATTAGAATAACAGGGTAGTAAATAATATTTTGTTTTCTACTTATACAATAATTATTATTATTATAACAACATGATTATTATTTAAAAAGAAAACATTATTTACCACTACTATTATTATTATTACTACTATATTATTATTAATCATTTTTTTATATCTTAATATTAATTATAATAATTACAATTATAATATCCATAAAATACTCTTATTATAATGCAAGCTGATTGCCAAAGCATTTTTACACAATACAAATAATGACAATTATTCATATTTTAATATTAATTAATAAATTAATACTTCTAGCAGGGTTTCCGTGAGTGCTTAAAAGTCTTAAAGTCTTATATTTAGTTGTATCAAATTTAAGGCCATTAAAAAGTCTTAAATTGTACAAGAAAGTCTTAATTATGATTTTAGGAGGTCTTAAATTTGGGGACAGAAAGACCAGAATTGCTATATGGCTTAATGTGACGATTAAACTTCAAAAGGCGATGATTTCATGAAATAAACACGAGTGCGGAGCCTTTCAGAGTCAGGTGCTGCTGCTGTGTGTTCTGCTGTTACCGCGTAACCGTTCTATTTCTGCCATTTATATAAACGGCAGATATAGCTGTTTTTCTATATTTTCTAAATATTGTATTATACATTGTAATTATTATTAATAATTATAATTATTTTATAATACTTATTATATCTGTAACACACACTTTTATTGTAATTCAAGCTGATTAGTAAGGTAGAATTAGAAAAAGGTGCCAAGTAATTAATTAAATATATTTTTTTATAATAATAACAATAAATTATGAATATTAATTATACTGATTTTTAATTATAATTATTAATATATCCATATCACACAATAAGGTGCCAAGTAATTAATAAAATATTTTTTATTAATATTAATAATAAATTAAAAATACCTAAATTATAATCATATTATAATGTCTTTGGCACACACTTTTATTAACGAGGTCGAATTAGAATGATGTGCCAAGTAATTAGCATTTTGAAACAAAAGATTGTTTTTTATAATATTCCTAATAATAATAATAATATTATATAATTATGTTCCTGTGGCTCAGTGGTAGAGCATTGCGTTAACAGCGCAAAAGGTCGTGGGTTCAATTCCCAGGGAACACACATACTGGTAAAAAATATATAGCCTGAAGCTTTGGATAAAAGCGTTTGCAAAATGCATAAATTATTGTTATTAGTATTATAATGTCTGTTACACTTATAATGCAGGCTAATTAATAGTCATGATTATTTTGTAAAAATAAATTAAGATTAAACCACTGGGCAGAAAATCTATTGGTTTATGAAAAAAGCTCTGATTGGGGGATTTAAACTCTTGGCATCTGGCAACCGCAGCCACGAAAGCTTGTGGAGGCTTCTTACCATTGCAAAATGCAAATGATTACGCTTAAATCGAGAGAAGCATAAATGGTGATCATGATTAAAATATGATTTATCCTGCAGCAGTGCAGTCCTATGAGTCATCACAGTATATGTGCTGCAGAAACAGTCCCATTCTGAACATAATTGTTTCTTCCAGCTGTAGGCGCTGAATCCAACTCCTCCCCCTGGACCACAGAGGAGCAGAAGCTTCTGGAGCAGGCGCTGAAGACGTACCCGGTGAACACGGCGGAGCGCTGGGAGAAGATCTCTGACGCCGTGCCCGGACGCTCCAAGAAAGACTGCATGAAGAGATACAAGGTGAGCGGCTCCGGTTGAGCTTCTGCATCATTCATCAAAAACTGACAGGGTTGTGCAACACAAAAAAAACTAGGGCTGGGCGATATAGCTAAAAAATGTATCAACGATATAATGTTTCATATCGTTCGGTATCGATAATTATTGACTTTTTTTTTTTACACCAAGAGCAATAGAATTTTTTTTTTAATTTAACCACTGTATTTTTAAATTAACCCAATTTATTGAGACAAACAACAAATATTTTTTGTTTTTAACAATCGAACACAAAATAAAAATTAAATATCTAATTTCTAATGTTTATATGCAGATTAAATAGGTCTTAAAGAAACTTGTCTTGTCTCCCGAAGCCACAGGAGGGCGCAATGAGCAAAATAATGCAGCATATTTAAATTGTCAACGCAAGGAAGTAACTCTATTAAAAAAACATGCATTACATCTAAATTAACTCATAAAAATCAAATATAATTTAGTAAATTGCATAATTATGAACAAAACAGCATCATGTATTTATGCATTGGTTAATCCAAAGAGCCGAAGCGCCATTCACACAGATTGCCTTTAAAAACATATGAGATGCAGTGAAACGGAATAAACCTCAACAAATTCGTGACGTGTTTTCTAAAAGTTTAAACTGTTTTAACTTTGCATGGCTTTCTATACATCTCTTCTGTGAGACGTGAGTGCAGCAGTCATATTTATCCGACTTAAAAATGTGCTGAATATGCATCTGTGTGAATGGCTTGGTTTCGGTTTTAACCTAATCAAGATCTTCTCCGTATTGAGCTTCTATATTTCTCTAATATTTTGAATGAATAACGCAGCAGCGGCGCGTCTCGTGGGCTAGACTTATAAAACATTCAAATGCAACAATGTCGCTTACATCATCATCACCGCATCTCGTGCTCCACTGATGACGCTCCCTGACGCACACCTAACATTCATTGTACTATTTTTGCCTTCAAATGCAAATGTTTATTTTAAATTCGACTCATCACAGGCAGGCACAGCACTCATGTTCCTGTTTGTGTGTGCTGTCTGCGTCACTCATAGCATGTGCCTATATCGTGCACTATATCGAACAAAAAAAAAAAACCCCCCCCCCCCCCCCAATTCAAAGTACTATTTTGCCATAACTGTCAACATACAGCATTGCCCAAGAATTAATACACAGAACAAAGAAATAAGCAAAAACAAATATAAATAAGGTAGAATTAGAATAAGGTGCCAAGTATGCAAGATCTTTATTATAAAACTATTAAATTAGTTATAATAATAATACTAACAACGATAATAATCATAATTATTATTAATTAGTACAATTAAAAATAACTACTACTTATGGATATAATTATTATAACATTTATTATAATGCAAGCTAATTGCCAAAGTATTACAGAAATAAATATTAAATTAGAATAAGATGCAAAGTAATAACATTTTCTAAATAATAATACAAATTATTATTATTTAGAGAAAAATTTAACAATTATTATTATTTAAGTATTAAGTAATCTATTACACTTAATATGATTAATGTAGAATTAAACGAGGTGCCATGTAATTACAAAAATGCATTTATTAAATGGTTGTAGTAATAAATTTGATGTCTGTAACACACTCTTATTATAATGCATGCTGATTAATAATGTAGTTTTAGAAGGTGCCATTTAATTAATAAAAAAAACTTTTTAATAGTAATTATTAATGTTTATTGTTATTAATTAATAACATTAATAGTAATAATTATTATTAATAAAATTAAAAAATATCTTATAACATTGTGTGTAACACACACTCTTATCATAATGTAAACGCTGATCTCCACGTGCAGATGTTGATGTGCTTCTCTCTCTGTGTTTCTGCAGGAGCTGGTGGAGATGATAAAGGCTAAGAAAGCCGCCCAGGAGCAGGTCACTGCTAAAAACAAGAAATGACAAAAGTGCTGCAGGGAAAGAAAACACACACAAACTTGGTCTTTTAACTTTATTGTGTTCTTCTTTATTTTATATTAAAATAAACATGAAAAAAAGCACATCCTAAATTCTCTTGTTTGTGACTGTTAATGCGCAGACGCTGTACTGCTTCACTTCCTCACGGCCGAAACCAATGCATGCCGCTGCGGATGCGGTTATAGTCCGGGAGCTGCTCGATCGGACCTGCAAACATCAAGTATTTGCTTATCAGTCACTGAAAGCAGCATTTCCCATCTCGCTGCTCTCTTTCAGGTCCTGGAGTGTCTACTAACCAGCTGATGAGTTTAATCGGGTGTGTTTGGTTATGAAGACCCTCCAGGACCAGAGCTGGGAAAATATCAGATATTATAGAGAAAATATGAATACTCACCAACAGCTGCTATAGCAGGAGCTTTATTATAGATGTATTTCATACACACGTCTTTGATGGTTGTGGCGTCTATGGCCTGAGAGGAGGAGAAGCAGAATTGAGACTAAAGCTCTGTTCACACGCTGATAGTTTCTCACAGTGGAAGGTCATTTCAGCATTTACAGGGGCGAGTCTGATTTATTTATTTGATTAGATTTTTTAATTGCTGTCCGAATCCCAAATGACTTCCACCGCCCACATAAAAATTCCTGACCAAATAACATACCGTTTTTTTTTTTTTTTGAAATACGGACACGGTTTACAAGAATAATACTGTCACTACAGTAAGTGGGAGCTTTTAAGAAAAAAAACATAAGCATTTGAATAAATATTATTATTATGGTAAGCAAAAATGTTAAAATATTTATATTAAGTCCTGCATAACCAATTATACGAGGCGAAAAAGTAGCTGGGTCATATACTTCATGTAAATAAGAGTTTGCATTAACTTATTTCTGCTAATTTTTTATATTTTTAAAATAACACTTCATTTTGAGAGAAAAAAATGCAAGACAGAAAACCATTTAAATAATGTCATGTAATTTTCCCTATTTTTAATAGAAAAACTAAAAGGAATAATTAAATGATAAATAGGATATTATTTTTCTATTGTTAAATTAAATATAAATGTTACTGTACAAACAATAATAGACTTTTTACCTCTTATTTACTAACTTATTTCTGCTAAATTCCACATTTTTATAATGACGACGTCCATTTTGAGAGAAAATGCAAGACGATTAAACCAAAGTCAGTTTCCTATTTTTGAACAGTATATTTAAATCAAATATTATTTTCATATTGTTAAATAATAATTATAATTAATTGTCCAAGCAATAACAGACATTCTGTTTGCAGATCACAGTCAGACCATGTAATAAACACATTCCCGTGTTTGCAGGATCATAAAACTCGCTTGTCCACCGTGAATAAACTGAATGCATGAATTTTAAGCAATCGTATTTTTACTCGTGTCTGGATAAGGCTATAAAAGCACTTGACTGGGTCAGGTCAAAGGTCAGCATGTACATTTACTCACATCTATTCTGGCCTCCAGCTCGTGCAGAGGAATCCTGCGGCTGTAACACAGCATCTGCCGGCCGATGTCCTCACAGATGGGAGTGGATCCTAGACACCACAAACACGCCAAAACTGATCACTTTATTCAGGGTTTCTGTGGGCCTTAAAAAGTCTTAAATTGCCCTTCCACAAAATAAAGTCTTACATTTGTAACGTTACAGCATTAAATGTTGCACGCACTTGTCAGTATTTTTGTCTTGTTTTCCAGTACAAGTATCTAAACATCCTTAAATCAAGATACATTTACTTGAGATGCAAACGAAGATATGACGTGTTGTTTTTTGAGAAATTACAATTTAGTGAGTTTATGCTTAAAACAAGAACAAATATCTGTCAATGGGGTTTAAAAACTTGTTTTCCTTGAATTAAGTTGACTCCATTGGCAGATTAAAAAAAAAGAAATTGATACATTTCTCAGAAAACGACACACAGTATATATATATATATATATATATATATATATATATAATTTTTGCATCTATCTTTAAGAAAATTTGGACATTTGCACTGGAAAACAAGACAAAAAAATTTTTTGCAGTGTGATCAGAAGTTAAAGTAAACGTTATTTCTATTTGTCATGTCTGTAAAATTAATAAAGTAATGGAGATCTCTTGGAAGTTCCAAGAGAAACATTCATTCAGAGAACATATTGATGAATTGTGTTCCCTGTTTATTGCTCGCCGCTGCTCTTACCGTCCAGGTGAAGCAGCATGTTTGTCTTCAGCAGGTTTTTGGCTCGGTTCACCTCGCTTTCAGTCACGCTCGTACACAGAGACATCCTAAAGGAAACCGGGTGTTAGTTGCTCATCTTTCATCTCGACAGAAAGCCCAGTGAACGTGGAGCTCTCACCATTCCAGCTGCGTGAAGCGCATCATGTCGCTGACGGTTCCCGGTTCGCACACCATGTAAAGCCCCCACAGGCCCGTGTCGGTGTAGCAGGTGTTGAAGGACTGGAAGCTGTGGCACAGGTTCCCCTGACACGCCATCTGGGCCAGCTTACCGGACAAGTTCTGACGGAAAACAAGGTGCGGTTAGTTGTGTTTCGGGTCTTTTTCAGCGTAACGGTTTAGTGAAAGCACCTCCTACCATCCCGCCGCCGAGCGAGCGATCCCAGTTCCCGATGAGCGTGTTGGCCACCATGAGCGGGATAGTGTCTGGATGCGACCAGCCGACAGCCTCCATGGCGATGGCTATATGAGCCAGAGGCATCTTATCATCTCGCACACGGATCTGTGAGGAATCGAGAGCACAACTCCAGGTATGTTTTGCTTATTTAGTGTGTTTGTGCACGAGTTCAGCTGCCTTAAATGCCTCGTTTGTAGTCCTACCATTATTTCAGTTTATTAATGAAAATAAACCTAAATAGTAATATTTTTAAAAATCTAAATCTAATTAAATTAACAAAAGCACATCATAAAAAAATGTAAACAAAAGAATTTGAACCTGGTTTCATCCAATGTTCAGATTTATGTTCTATGAAAATTAGTGCATATAATAATTATATAATGCCCTGTTTTTATATATTAAACATAACATTTCAGAAAACTTGTAACTTGCTTTAATGAACAAGCATTTTCAGCAACAAGCTATAAGGAAGTTGGATCATCATCATTAACAAAACTATGAAAAACATTTGTTAATTGAATTAAGGCTACAATAAAATAATTATTAGATGAAAAACTTAATGAGAAATGTTGCCTTAGCAACTAAATGAATTAAGTTTAAGCACTAAAATTACTAAATGGAAATGAAAACTAACTAAAATAAAAATAAATTGACTTGGCTTTTCAGAAAGGCTGGGTTTAAAGAGACAGGAACTAAAACCGCTTTGAAAAGAGGTGCTGCAACAATGTACAGGATTCAAAAATTATTTTGAACTTTTAATCATGTAAATGTATTCTGGCAGATGACGAAAATAATATGGGCACTTTAATAACAGTCCCTCAGTTCGTAAAGAGAATCGAATTGCATTTACAATACTACACTTACATTAGAAGCCTAAGAATCGTCTAATGTAAGTGCATTACTGTCAACATGATTTTGACAAAGTGAGGAATGAATGCTAATTATTTTCTGTCATAACTGATGGGTTGTCACAAAAGTTTGAGCTGGATTAACTCAAAATATTCCTATGTGTAATGAATTATAATTATAAGAAGTCTGTTTACCTCACTGCCGGTGAAATGGCAGGGCAGTAAAGTCTCTCCGCTGTATCTAGCCGGCAGCTTTCCAAAATGATATTTAGCCAAATCGATGAGCTCATTATGTGACACTCCTGAAAGACGGAGAAACAGTGCTGGTTTATTAAAGGTCAAACTCTGAGCCAGTAACAGAGCTAACAGTTAAACCAAAGGACAAGACATGTACACGTTCAGTGATGCTGCTTTACCTCCGGCTGCAGCTAATACAATCCTCGGGCCCTTGTAGTGTGTTGTGATGTATTCCACCAGATCCCCTCGATTTATAGTTCTGCAGAATATCAAAACAGCACTGTTTTTCATGCACTGCACAATTTTGAGTTTTTTTTGGCTATTTTGCTTCCATAACATTCAGACTAAAGTGAAGCAAACATACAAAATGCACATTTAAGTGTTTATTTCATTACACTTTATCTATATGCATCTGTAGATTTCAGTTACAATACATATTTTTATTTCTATCTATATTTTGAAGGGTTTTGCAAAAGGGTTTGTTCGTATATAATTTGCCTGATTTATTTTATTCCTAAAAACGTGGTGAAATGTGACGCTGTCTGTGAAATCCAGGCTAAAGTCTCAAAATCTAATTATGAGATAACAAGCATCAAAGTTAAATTTCACTATGATTCCAATCTTTGACATGGCCTTACTCAGTCAATATTAAAGATATAAAGGTTATATTTTCACAGAATGTTCTACATCTTTATGAAGGATGATTTTATGTAGAAAACCGTAAATCTAAAAAAATGACTTTAGCTGGGTTTTCACAGGCAGGGTCACAAATTGTATTTTTTTCAGGCTGTTGACAGTATTTTCTGATTTATGGAGTGATTAAAAAAAAAAGAGAAATCCAAAATTGCATTGATAATTGAAAATGCATTTTCAACAATGAGCGGTAAGAAGCAGGGTTACTATCATCAACTAAAATCATTAAAACATTTGTTTTAGTTAAAGCACCAAAATGACTAACTGGAAATAAATCAAAAACTGAAACAGAAATAAATTAAACGTAATTCTTAATGTTTAAAAAATTAAAATGTGTTATGTAAAAAGAGTTGCTCTAATGAAACGGTTATTATCATTTACTAAAAATAGAACTATTTACATTTTTGTTAACTGAAAATTCGGAAATGAAAAACCTAAATGAAAATTAGAAATGTTGTATGGAACTGAAATAACTAGAAATAAATTTTAAAAATCTAATAAAAATAAATTAAATGTAAGCAGTAAATAAATTTTAAAAAAGCTAATAAAATGAACAAAAGCACAACATCCAACCTTTAATAACAACAAAATGACAAGCATTTTGAACCTGGCTTTGTTAGTGAAAAGTGTGTAAATTAGTGCATCTTTAATTAGCATCATTTGCATATTTAAAATAACATTACTGAAAACTTGTAAGCTAGTAATACAAAACAACTGTCCTAATGTACTGTGATTAATCATTTGTGACCCTGCACTAAAGCAGTGTTAAGTCGCTGGGGGATATTTGTAGCAATAGCCAAAAATACATTGTACGGGTCAAAATTATTGATTTTTCTTTTATGCCAAAAATCATTAGGATGTTAAGTAAAGATCATGTTCCATGAAGATATTTTGTAAATTTCCTACCGTAAATATATCAAAACTTACTTTAAACTTTAAAGATGATTTTCTCAATATTTCAATTTTTTTGCACCCTCAGATTCCAGATTTTCAAATAGTTGTATCTCGACCAAATATTGTCCGATCCTAACAAACCATACATCAATGGAAAGATTATTTATTCAGCCTTCAGATGAAGTATAAATCTCAATTTTCGACAAATTTGAGTTTTGTGGTCCAGGGTCACATTTATAATTTTTTTTAATCTCTGGTGTCTTAAACTGAGGACAGCTGGACTGTAAACGAGTGACACGTACTTGATGTTCTCCGTAGGCCCCAGGATGGTTCTCCCGAGAGGTGTTTCCTGATAGGCTGTAGCGTGCAGGTAATCGAAGACCACTTCCTGCAGGTTGGTCTCCACTTCCTGCATCTCTCGGAGAATGACGCCACGCTCGCGCTCGATCTCGGCCTCTCCCAGCGTGCTGTTCTGAATGATGTCTGCCAGGATTTCCACCGCTGCCAACAGAGACGCATTTACAGCACGCCCATAATGCCGTTCTGCCCGTCATGATGAGTTTGCGTTTGATGGTTTACCTCTGGGCAGATCTTTGGAGAAAGCTTTAGCGTAGTACACCGTCTGCTCTCTGGAGGTGTACGCGTTCAGGTGAGCTCCCATGTTCTCGATCTCCAGCTCCAGGTCCAGCTGCGACCTCTTCCTGGTGCCCTGAAACACAGCAACCGATTTGATGCTTTCTAGACTGAATTGTTTTAGTATTCAGACACATTTCTTATCATTTCTCGTACCTTGAATGCCATGTGCTCCAGGAAGTGGGCTGTACCATTATTGTGCTCATTTTCATATCGGCTTCCAGCATCAATCCACAGACCAACCTGGATCATGTGATCAGGATAGGGCAAATTTAGGAAAATTGGGCCATTTTTGTCTGTCATCTCAATGGAAAAGGTGTAGTTTACTTGATTTCTCCGTATTTAGATTTTTTAGGGTAAATTCTGTGATCATTTACTTCCTCTCACAGAATTTTTCCCCCCAATTCTACTTTATGCCTTTTCTGTTATTATTATTATTACTAATTTTTCATTATTATTATCATTATTAGTACATTTTTATATTGACTATTTATATATTTAATGCACGGTCTAAGTAGCTAACAAGGTTTACATTTCACTGCAAGTTGTTTTCTGTAATAAAACAATCCACAGACCAACCTGGATCATGTGATCAGGATAGGGCAAATTTAGGAAAATTGGGCCATTTTTGTCTGTCATCTCAATGGAAAAGGTGTAGTTTACTTGATTTCTCCGTATTTAGATTTTTTAGGGTAAATTCTGTGATCATTTACTTCCTCTCACAGAATTTTTCCCCCCAATTCTACTTTATGCCTTTTCTGTTATTATTATTATTACTAATTTTTCATTATTATTATTAGTACATTTTTATATTGACTATTTATATATTTAATGCACGGTCTAAGTAGCTAACAAGGTTTACATTTCACCGCAAGTTGTTTTCTGTAATAAAAATATTTAAATCTCTTTTAAGTGTATCTACTATCGTTTCAGGTATCATTTTTGATACAAATGCTCTAATGAAAATGCCTTTTCAACAAGGTTTAAAACTATTAAAATATTTTGTTAATTTAAAAAGGCTGAAATAAAATACAATAAAATTAAATGAAAAGTAAAGGGAAAATAGAAATGTTGTCTTGGCAACTAAGTTTGAGTTAAAACAACAAAATGACTAACTAACTGGAAATAAATTAAAACTAAAAATGAAATAATAAAAATAAATGTAGCATAAATAGAATTTAAAAAAAAAAATCAATTACTACAAAAATAACAAATAAAAATATAAAAATAAAAGCCAATTCAAAATACTGATTAACTATAATAGGATATAAATAATACTAAAATGCTACAGGGAAGAAGGTGAAAGTTCATTGTTGATTGTCCATTATACATTGCATATCACATTTTGATACAAAGAGCTTGTAAAAATGTCTAATTACATTTTATTGGGTTATGCTGCAATGTTGTGTTATCTTAACTCTAATTTCACATATATTTGAACACATACAGACACCGTATACTTGTTTGTTGTTATTAATTTGCACTTCGTTTGTCACAAAAAGATAATTAAAACACACTTGGTGTATTAAGATGTGACTGCTGTGACATGCAATAAAAAATGCCTTTTCCTCATGAAATAAACCTCATCCTCTTTGGGTCTGTCTTGTTCTTATCACAATTTCAGACATGGGCGTGTGGGAACCTCCCACAAAAACAAGTCATAAGGAGACACTCCCTCAACCCCTTTTTTAAGAAACACCCTAATAAATTTGTCACCCTAATTTTAATGTTGGATCATCAGATTCCTCAGCCACCTGAGCTGATGCTGAACTCACCGTGCATGTGGTCAGACCAGAGTCTTCAGATGCCACCCTGAGCCCGTTATCAAGGGTCGTGACCTTCGTCTCAGGTACATTTAAATCCACCTGACTGACAGCCTGAGTCGATCTGGTCTGAAATACAGACAACACGCCTTAAATCATGCGATATAACCATGATTCACTCAGCAGGATATAAAAGGTAAATATCAAAACGGTTTCGAGTAATAATAAATTAAATGTTTTCGTATTATGATGTGCGTTTGCATCACTTGAGACCAGCAGCCACGCCAGTCTCAACCCGACTGTTTTAAATGATTGCCAAGACTTTGTTTTCGATATTTTGGCAGTTCTAAATGATATTAATCATGTGTTTGTAATCTCTCACCCTGTTAAAGGTTCTTGTGTTCAATAAATTCTTTATAAAGTGTCTCCCTGCTGCGCCGAAACGCTGTACGGACGCCGCCATGCTGTTTGGGTGACGCTGTCACGGAGACGCGTTCCGATTGGACAGAAGAACGCTTACGTCATGCAACGTGCTTCCGGCACAGACTAATAATTATTCCCTTTTTTGTGTGGATAATTTGGGTCACATGGAGAATTGGTTTCAGCACATCCACCGCTTGATCTTCTCATTTTTACGCCGTCTTGTGGCGAAATGTCAAACTACATGATTCAACTCACTTGTATGACCAGCAGACGCCAGCTCTGAGTCAAAGTGAAAAACACATACACCAAATTTGTATTTGTGAGACATTTATTCGATGTTTTTGCAAACATGCAGTGTGGCATGATTGATCTAAAATTATTACTTAATATTTTAATTTAAAAATACATGGAATATTTGCCAGACATATTTAGAAACCCTAGTGAACAGTCATTATTGGATGTAAATAATACTGAAACAAGATAAGTTCACTTATACGACCACCACATGGCAGCTCCGAGTAAGTTAAAGATACTCATACACCATTTATTTATTTATTATTTGAGACATTTATACAAATGGTAATTGCATTTTTTTAAAGTAATTTGTATAGTGATTTATTATCTTTAATGATATAAGCTTATATAATGTTGCCTTGGCAATTAAGTAAGTTTAAGGTAAAAGACCAAAGTATGTATGTATTTGTGCTGTGATCAACTGTGACTTATTGATGAGACTCCAGTGGGCGTGACACAATATTATATATTATTACAATAAGCACTATTATAAGTAATCTATAAGGTACTATTTAAGTTGCATTGATATATATTCATTATAAAACACTATTATAACAGTTTATTTTATTCTGATATATTTATTTTAATGTCATCTCACACGTGGATCTGCATTCAAACGTTGTCCTTGTTGTTTTATTTATTTTTTCAACAGGACGTTTTCTATAGTGTATTTCTATAATAAAAATGATATTATGTCTTATGACCACCAGATGGCAGCTCTGAATAAAAGTAAAAACAAATGCACGTGGTATAAACTTCACTCATAATCATTGAAAATGTTCCATTATACTTTGCCTATTACAGTCGTTATTGTTGTATATATTTTCATGTTTTTATGACTACTGCTTTTGTATCATGTTTATGTAACGCACTTTGAATTCCCTTTGTGTATGAAATGTGCTATATAAGTAAACTTGCCTTGCATGTCTTTTCTAAACTGCTTGAATATGTTTTGTACTTTTAATAAAAGTTATATAATCAAAAATGTGTATGGCTCTGCTGGAAATTACTATGAATTTTCAATCTAATTTTCATGTCTGAATGATGCTACTGTGTGAAAGTAGTTTGTCACTTGTAATAAACACTTTAAATTGGAAGACAAGTATTTTCTCAAAGCATTAATAGACGGTTTAGTTTAGTAATATTTTGGGTGTTTGTGTTTATAACAGACATAGAGTTCACCTGTGTCTCAAATCATAAACAGAGTGACAATGAACATCATATGCTAAATAAATAAGCTGTTAGTCTCAATAAACATTCTGCAAAACTAAGCTGGGTTAGTTGATGCCAGGATGTATGTGGTAGTTTTCGATTAAAAACTCACTATCTGAACAATCAATTTGCACTTGTGAAGTTCAGCGTCTCTTGTGGTCTTGGAGGTTTTCTAGGGTTGAAATGTTCAACTGCCTGTCCTCTGCCATGTGTTCTTGTAGCTCATCTGATCAAGGCCATGAGTTCAAATCACATGCAAGCAAAATGAACAAACATTAGATCTCAAGAGTATGTGCTCTAGACTTGTCAATGACCTCTGCTGACTGGTTGCCAAAGGCTTGTTCATAGCAGAAAAACACTTCAAAAGAAAGACAGAACTCTAAATTCAAAGAATCCCCAGTAGCTCAGCAGTCGGAGCGTTGCGCCTTCATGTGGGAACCCGGGTTCAAATCTCACTCCTGCAAAGATTTAACTTTAATTTTTGACCAATTATAAAAGACAACACTCCAAAAAAAAGCATAATAAGTGTGAAAGTGCCAGTGGCTCAGTGGTAAGAGCATGTTCTACCTGAACGGAAGGATGCTTGTTCAAATCCGGCCTAGACACGGTAAAAGGGCAGAAATGGACACCTGATTGTGAGCTGCAAAGAGAGGAACAATGGTGGAGATGGCAGGACAGGAAGAGGACAGGCCTTAGCAGTAGAGAAGTGGACTGTGAAAGCACAGAAAGAGAAAAGCACCCTCAGAATGACCAGCAGTGATTATGCATCAAATGTATCATTTTTTTAATTCCTTCTTCTCAATCCTCTGTGTCTCGCTCATCTGGGTAACTCCCACTCCTCTGCTGTTTTTCTTCCACTGGGACTGGATGCTCCTCGGTCTCACCTGATCTTCCGGAGACCTGCTTCAGCATCTCAGCCGGGATTCGAACCATGGCCCTCCACATGGAAGGCCATGACCTTACCACAGAGCCATTGGCACATTCACATCAACCCTTCTTTTTTGGGGGGGCATATCTTCTTTGATTCTAGTGGTGGTTTAAAAAAAACACGGACTGGCTGAAAGAAATTCCTGAACGGCCTGGGATTGGATCCGGGCTACTCCAAAAAGAAGGATACTGGAACACACGGATATGGATGAACCTTTTTGAACAAAAGATCTTCATCTCCTGAGCCACTGGATCCTTAACATGAAGGAGTGGATGAAGACTGATCCCTGTAACAAGCTCCAGAAAAGAGTCGAGACGAGTGAGAGGGATTAATATTGCTTAACAAACCTCACCAGTTTGTTTCAGCTTGGCAATTACTAATAACTTTGTTACATCTAGTCTGTGATTGTGTGAAATGTGTGGATGCAAAGCTTAAGCACTCTGTGGCTACAGTTCACTCACTAACCTTCTAAAAATATTTTTGTCACCACATGGTCATCATTGTATTTAACACAGAGACATACATTTCACTTGTCAATTTATTTTGAACACACAAATGCATACAATCAACAGTTCTGAAGCATTTCTGACAAAGTGTTGACAATCTTTTAAATGCTAATGATCACAGCAGAATGTCAGTAAACACATGGCAAAGAACATGAGAAAACTAGATACAAATACATGTATAAGAGACTTCGGGTACATGTTAAGAAGTTTACTTTTTATTCAGACGTGACAAGTGTCAATGGAGATTATAACATCAACTAACACTTTACAGCAGTATTACAAAAGTTATTTATTTTCTTGCATTATGGATACAAAACAATCATGCAATTATACTTTTGGTATAGGTACAATCATGTCGGCATTTACTGCCATTCAACCTTGAGTGTACATTTAAGGAATGAAACTAAATGAAATGAAAAATTAGTCTTGGACCCAAGGTGTGTTTACACTGACGATTGGATCCATAAACAATTAATACAACAATGCATAATACATAAAACACTCCCTAAAAAATACAAATCCCTATGCCTACCCTTGCATTAATAAAATAACATTTATTTGTTGTGTAACATTTTGAGTTAGGCATAAAACATTTTTTTTAATTATTGTACATTCCTACTGATAACCTGTACTAGGGATGTCAAAAAAAATTAGAATTTCGAATATTCATTGAATTTAAAATAAAAATCCTCATTCGAATGCAAAAACGTTAGAAGGACCATAGTTTCAGCTAATGAAGATTTGTTTATTCACTTTATATGCTTTAGACATGTAAAACATCCATGTTTCACATCATTATTGGGTGCCTTAATAATATAACGGAGTATTGCCTGATTATGTAAACAAACCAGTGAATTGAACAGGTTCATTGAAACATACTGCCCAAAAGAACCAGCTCACGGAAAATAATCAGATTTCCTCGTGTGTCTGAGGCTCTGGATTACAGGTAATAATGTTGTAAATAATGTTCAATTTCTTCCACAGACTGATAATTTCATAATAGCTACGGGTATTCATTTTGTGTTGCCCGTATGTTATGTATGTTACCCATTGACGTGCATTTTATGAATCACCAAGAGCCACGCTTTCAACTAAAAGTCCCTTTACTGTCCTACTGAAGAAGAAGAAAAAACAAAAGTCACCTACATCTTGGATGTCCTGAGGGTGAGTCAATTAACAGCAAATTTTCATTTTGGGTGAATTATCCCTTTAATAAGATTTCCCCAAGAAATAGGCGAGAATGAACATGGTGTCCTCTATAAGATTCCTACTCTTTCTGACAATAAAACACTTGAACATGACAAACTCATAATTACGACTTCAGAAGTGGAAAGTAGGACATTTGTGATAGCATGTGAAGGCAGCATAAGTAACAATATTCTACAAACCTTGCCACCTCTGAAAAACACACTGACGGATCAGTATTTTCATAGAAAAGCGGAGTTATCTGAGAATTTTACTATGAAGTTATTAGGATCAATCATTAGTATACAACGTAAAAAGGATAAAGTACAATTAATTTGTTAATCTGTTAGCTAAATTAGTTAAAGCCAGTTTAGTTAGTGATTAAAAAGGTGGTTTACACTTTGTCTTCAGTTTATGAATGAGAAAGTGGGGCTTAACTGTGTTAAAAGCTTAACTAAAATCAACAAACAACAGATGTGCATAGGCCTAACACTAATATTTAAAACATTAGTGAAAGTGTTAACAGCATCTTCTGTACTACAGCCCTGCCTAAAAGCAAACTGTAATGGGTCAAGCACTGAGTTTACGTCTGTCTTTAAATAGACACCATACCTCTCAAAACATTTCATTACACAAGATGTCAAAACTTCTGGCCTATAGTCAGTGTTCAATGTATTCATATAATAGTCATAGCTTTTATAGTGTGCCATTATTTTTTATTATTGGTAGAGACAAAATTCTGTCTGAAGATCTCTTTCTGTCTTTTGCATTCGTCTTACAAGTCCAGTTACTAATTTTATATAAAACTAATTAACTTTTAGGCATTACAGTGCATACAGAATATGAAATTAAGTCTAGCATAAAACAGTATATGGGTCAAAGATAAAAAGGGTTTTTTAAGCATCAAAACAATAAAAGTTTAATAAAGCTTAGAATGTGCACTGTTTAATTGTATTTTTTTCTGAGCAAAAAATAATGACTATCACACATTTTTAACATGTTTTACAGATGACACCCACTAAAAAGAAATTCAGTCTAACTATAGTTTAAACACCAAAAAAATCTTGTCTGGCATATTTAGTACAAAAATCATTATATGACATTAAAAGACTATTTAATAATCACAGTTCAGCCCTCAAAAATAATTAATTGTAATTTTAACTTTACCACTATCCTTCAAACCAAAAAAAAAAAGTATAAAATATAATACATTTAGTATGATTACTTCTTGTATATATTTTAATCAGTACAGCTCAGAATAAGTATGTGGTTTAATTTATATAAATAGATCTGTTACTTTGAATGACCATGGACATTATTTCACCCCTATTTTGACATTTTATTTTGACAGAAGTTATTTGAAACCTTAAAGTAGACACTTTACTTGAATTTATATATATGCTTTCTATGCATATGAAGTCACTTTTGTCAATTTAATTTGATGTGGACACCAAAATGGGACGTTTTGGGGGACGTACACATGACAATAATGCTGGGCAGCTGTAAGACAGTACAGAAAGCATCATGACCTTCGTCTGTATTATTTTTTTTTTCACCCGACTGACAGCCTGAGTAGTATTTTTTTCTTAATATTTGACAGTTCTAGACGGTATAAATAATACTCTGTATTCTCTTACCTCGGTAATGACTCTCGTTTTCATACAAATCTGCAGGAAAAAATTCCACCTGGACGACCGCCGCCATACTGTTCTGTTGACGTTCTTAAGAAGACGCGTTCTTATTGGATGGAAGGACGGACACGTCACGCGCTAATCAGCGTGTTCGCGGCAAAGCAGTAATGTAGTGGAAAAGAAAATTATGAAAATACAACAAAAAAAATTATATTATTGTTTTATAAATATGTGTATTAATAAAAAAGCTAGGTTTTATACCCATACACACATACTAACAACTTAAAATTTTTATATAAATTCAACTATACACAAGAATTTATATTTAAAATTTTTTTTATATATATATATATATATATATATACACATACATACACAAAATCTAAATACCTATCGATTAGAAAATGGATTTATAAGGATTATCTGTAAAACTATAAAAATATATAAATTGTATTTATTATTATTTTATAAATATGTGTGTTAATAAAAAAGCTAAGTTCTTTATCACCACGAAGAAGTGATATCAAAATCAGTTTCTGCACATTAAATTTGCTTATATGCCCGGAAGATGGCAGCACTCAAAGTTATTCACTTTATAACAGCCAAAAAATAATAATATTCACTTGTTGGTCTTTCTTACAACAGCTTAATATATTAAATTTAATATTTCCTCTTTTTTTTCCAAACATGTTTTTAAGTTGGTTCAGAACCAACCAAAACATTTGTTCAATTGCAACATTCCATGTCTTCAAATTTTCGTTGGATAAACAGAGTGATAAAATAAGAATAAAACTACAAGGTTTTAGATCTCTTATGTGTATAAATCTGTTAAAGAATAGTCTCTCGACAATGGCAATGCATGAGACAAATTACCACGTTCATAATTCAATTTGCAGAGAACAACAAGCACTTCATACAACATTTTTTATTTGTTAAACACAGAAAAAAATTCTTTTTTTAAAACAAAATGAACACCGCATGATCCTAACAAGAAAAAAACATCATTAAAAATACAAAAAACAACTTACCAAGATGCTGACGGTCTGAAAAAGGCTGATGGATGCCGAACATTTACGCTTGCCAGGTAGAAAAGGATGTCAGAGGTCATATAATCAAGACATGCGATGGGAAACAGTGGGCACTTACAGAATGAAATCAGAATCATTCTTCAGTCCAGAATCAAACTGTACATTTAACACAAGCTCTCCTGCGATCCATGAAGGATGAGTATAAAATCCCTGCTGTGATGATATAGTCCATGTTTGGTTGGCGTCAGTCGCTGTCATGACTCTGGCGGCGCCAGCTGACTCGGGGCTCCGCTGCGTGTGCGCAGCTGTGATTGGGCGATATCTGCTAGAGCTGACTGAATCTTCTCCAGCAGCATGTCTCCTCTGTAAACTACTTCCTCCAGACGAGCCGCAGCTTCCTGGTTCTCCTCTTCCAACTGCCTCAGACTGGCAGCCTGTGAAGATTAGAGTTTATTGTTGTAGGGATGTAACAATTCACTCAACTCACATTTCACGATACAATTTTCTAACGATTTTTTAAACAAAATGAGTTCTCAGACAAATTATAAATGAAAAGGCGTCCTTTTATTATTTCTCAGTACAATCCAAAGGTGCTGCGTACATGCAACATGAGCAGTTTTTGATTTAAATTAGATTGCATAATTTCGAAACCTGAAGCAAAAACAGAGGCATTTTAATCACGATCCAAACAAAGATGCTGCGTACATGCAACATGAGCAGTTTTTGATTTAAATTAGATTGTATAATTTCGAAACCTGAAGCAAAAACAGAGTGGTCTGACTTTAGCTTTGTGAAACTATACTACAGCTTTGTGAAACTATACTACACAAAACAAAAACAGCAGACGAGCTGAATGAGACGCAGATTCACTCTCTGCCAGCAGGTGGCGCTCATGGATCAGCAGCGTTTCTGAAGACAGCCAGTTCCCCTCTAAGACACATTCATATAAACGCTAAACTGTATCGCGATTCGTTTCTCAACTGACTTGAATTGCCACATATTTTTTTTATCAATTTGCATTGTTACATCCCTACTTTATTGTCATTGGCTCTGTACTCACATAACATAGTATACAGTTAGCACAAAGCCAGAAGTGCAATATAGATAATTTATGGTGAAATAGAATACAACAGTTGGGTTCTGGAGGTAAAATATAATATATAAATATAAATAAGGGATTTGCTTGCATTTGCTTCATGGGATGAGCAGTTCATTGCTTCAAAATAATTTTATTTATAAATAATAAATAATGAAACAACTAAATAGAATTCATTATATATATATATATATATATATATATACATACTATACACATTAATTTATATACAATACATATAGATAGATAGATAGATAGATAGATAGATAGATAGATAGATAGATAGATAGACAGATATCCATTTGTAATCAATGTGTATTAAATATATATATATTTATCAGTGTTACTTTAGTATCACTGAGATATTATTATTATCGATAATAAAAGTTAACGATGATTTCACTTCAAATAACAAAGTTTTTTTATGGTTTTAGTTAACTATCATTAGTAGCGTAATTTGAAAAGATTTTTTTTGAGTGCCAGTTAACAAAACTGGCCATATTTTAAAATGCAGTAGGCTTGTTTGGAAAAGGTGGATAAATATACACATTTCAGGGGGCCAGTCGCACGGTTTGTGTATAAACGTACCTGCAGTGCGGCAGTAGATTCTTCACTGGGCAGAGAGTCAATCAGCACGTCGACATCTTTTGCTGTTCTTGCTATCAGTGCTGCAAACAGCTGAGCGTATTCTAGAAGAACACATGAAAACATGCCAGTTAAACCACAACAGCAGTGCTGTAAACTGATTTTGGTACAGATTTGTGCACCTTCTGTGGGGTTGGAGGGCTGGTCTTTGTTGATGGCGGTCTGGATGTTGCTGAAGGAGGCAGGTGGTGCGCACTGCTGCAGGACTCCAATCGCATTACAGAACTGATCAGCCAGCTAAAACACACACATAGCAATATATCAAACACAGTGCACACAAGCAACCCAATATAACAAACCACCTTTGCATTTGGTTTCCTGGGTTTGTCTTTGCTCTATAAACATGGGGGAAAGTATTAGAATTCAGTGCTAATATTGTCAATAATGTGGAAGCTTCTTTTAATCATTTTCTTTTAAATGTAAAAACAAGAGTACATAATATAACATTTATAAAACAATTTTGTGGTATATGTCACAAATAAAACTAAAATAACAACTACATTATTTTATATATATTTTTTTTTATATTCACACATACATAACAATATTGTGGTATATGTCACAAATAAAAAAAAATCTAAATTATAGATTTATTTTTAAAATATGTAAAAACAAGTGTACACAATATAACACAATATTGAGCAATATGTCAAAAATAAATAAAAATGTATATATAGTTTTTAAATGTGTTCACCGCAATTTTAATTTCTTGAAGCAGCACTTCAACTTACTTCGTATATAATACATTATTCCAATTTAACATATATTTACTTAAATACAATATTAGCTACTTTCTGTACAAATAAGTGTACAAACTTTAATTGTTTATTTATTCACAACTGCATGCTACGCTAACACCTTCATACGCTACAGTACATTAATGTGACTTCTTACACATACAGTGTGACTTCATGTAACAGACGACTGACCTCTTCTGCAGCTTATAAGTCATAAAGTGAACATTTAAATCAGTACTTACGGAGTTAACAGCATCCTGAAGCTGTGTTAGCCTGTCCGCCATGTTGGCTCCTCTTCACCTTTTCCGTTTCCGCCGAGCCTGTTTAAAGCGACATCACGTGACACCATACAGTCGCGCCTGCGCACTACAGACGAAACGAGAGTTCCACTCAAAAGTTGTTGCATTGTAGCGCAACCGAGGAGCGAGTGGCACTTCCGGGGGCTCAACGCGAAGCTTCAGCATGAGTCCCGGATCTGATCGCTGCTGCTAGAGCGTGTTTATGGACTGGACTGATCCGGGAAAAATGCCACTGAAGAGAGAATGCTTGGTTTTGCTCGTCTTGTCGTGGGTCAGTTCCCTGCGCGCTCAGGATGAGAGTGAGTAAACAAAACATCTTCATCAACACTGATGCGAACGCATGCGTTTAACAAATGACTTTTGCTTGAATTCTGAGACAGCTGGCATGATTTACCAACACATTGATCTTGATTTTATATGATTTTATAACTAACCCGGGTGATTTCAGGGTCAAGTTCATATTATTTCAACGTAAACCTCCCACTAAATTCACCCTGAGGTCTTTTAATCTCATTTTCTGCCTGTATTCTTTATGAATAAACTCATTTGTGAGAGCATGGGCTGAACAGATTTGCTCACTTAACCCCAGAGATGGTCTTCTTAACCATGCAAAAAAATTTTTTTAAATGGAACAGCTTATTGAACCTTTAGACAAAATATATAAAAGATGTTTGCATATGTGTTTTATTTTTTGTATCATATTTGATACATCAGGCTTTTATGGCTCAGTATATTGTTGTTAATTTAGAGGCCCAAAAAGTGTATATGTGACCCTGGAGCACAAACGCAGTCTTAAGTTGCTGGGGTATATTTGTAGCAATAGCCAAAAATACATTGTACGGGTCAAAATTATTGGTTTTTCTTTTATGCCAAAAACTATGAGGATATTTAGTAAAGATCATGTTCCATGAAGATATTTTGTAAATGTCCAACTGTAAATATATCAAAAGCATTGCTAAGAACTTCATTTGAACAACTTTAAAGATGATTTTCTCAATATTTACATTTTTTTGCACCCTCAGATTCCAGATTTTCAAATAGTTCTATCTCGGCTGGGGTCACATATATCAAATATAATTTTAGGCTTTATAGGGAATTCTACAATTTATAGGGGATTCTACAAGGAAACAGTAGATCTGTAGTAAAACACTTCTGTCTTTTTCTGATGTTTGGAGCATTTGATGATCTCTTGCCTGTCAAGGAAAAGTCTGTTTTTAGCATCTGTCAGTTGTGATTTTGTGCCTCTGCATATTGTTCTGGTATTTTGTAAGTGTCGCATTTTCATTGTGTTTTTTCCTCTTTTAATTCTCCTCATTCCTGCTTACGATGCACAGACGACAATGAAACAGAGCAGCAATCCATGAGATGCAATTTAGAGACTATTTCCACATTCCTAAAAGAGAGAAAGAGAGATTGTTCCAGAGCAGTGAAGTGATTTCAAGCTTCAAGATCTCTGCAAACCACAAAACTTGAACAAACTAACTAGGGACGGAACATTAAAACTGTTTGCAAAACAATGTAGAAGGAGTTTTAGAGAAAAACAAGTAAATATTTAGTGGTTTCACAGCATATTTCGAGAAATTTTGCTGTACAATGGAATAAAGGAAACACAAAAATGCCTTCCTACATCCGTGAACTGCATGTGAAGGCAGCATCTTGCAGTTGCAGGTTTGCACTCATCCAGAGTTTTTCAGTGTAGTTTTGACGCACAGCAGGTGTGAGTCATTGTGAAATCAGATGACTTGATTATCAGGTCAGATTTCAGTCTGGCAGGAAGTCATAGCAACATCTTTCTACACCAAATCACAACTGTCAAAAACCACTTCCTTATTTGAAGTGTTCAGTCGTGTCTCTTCCTGCAGGAGGTCACTGACTGCTTTCAGTCGTGTCCTCTTTTGGAAGACCAAACAAAGTATTTTCGCTTTTGCAGCGAAACACACAGGGTCTTCACAACATGGCGGCGGCGGCAACAATAAAGTTATGCCTTCTTTCTTTGCGTGCACATTTGGACGGCATTATGCAAATCTTCCCACATCGTGATGTAGACATGTGGGGGCATGTTAGAACAAGGCGTTTTAGGAGGGCGTAGACAAGTCTTAACTTTGATAAAGAATATCTCTTTGGATTTGAGACTTTAGTCTTTACAACTTCAGGGATCTTATCTATTCACGAACAGCTTGTAACACTCCAAAGAGAAAGGAAAACTTGAAATCGCATCATATGACCCCTTTAAATGAGAAGAGAGAAATAGATTTGTCAGAAATTAATATACATAAATAATCACACAGTGTCAGGGCTCTAGACTGTGACCAAAATGACATGGTCGCATTTGTGTGAGTGCATGGTCTGCACCGCTCCAAAGTGTCTGCTCTGCTTCAGGTGTATAGCCTTGGTTTATACTCGCTGCGTCAGCATGATCGCAAAAGTCCGTGTGGCAAAAATGGAAACGATGGTGGACGGAGGATTTGGTTTTCAAGCAAAATGTAGAAGTAAAGTAAAAGACGAAGTTGAGCAGAGGAATTGAACATGTTTGTTTTCTTGGGAAATGTCACCGACAGCCAATTTAGTTTTACTTTCCTTTTTGTTTTAATTTTGAAAAGCCTGTTATCTTTGCTGTTTACCTCACGTTATGCTATGGAGGTTTTCTTTAAAAAAAAGTGTTTATTTGATTCCACAGTGTTTGCTAAACTTTCTGTAATTTATTAGTCGATATATATATAATACAGCATGTGGGGAATTCCATGCCTCGTCTTATTCGTTAATAAACTAATAATACTGATGAAAAAGAACAGGTTGTATGTTAATCCCACTTTTGTTACCATATTACTATAAACTATGATAATGGAAAAACCATTCATCAGCATGCGTTGATTCATACGGAGCCCCTCACATGACATGCAAGAAAAAATAAATAAATTGTGCGCACGATTTACTAATTCATTCCCTTGATGTACTAAAACGTGCACACGATTACTATTTCGTTCCCTCGATTTGCTAAATCGTGCGCAGAATTTACTAATTCGTTCTCTTGATTTATAAATCGTGTGCACGATTTAGCAAATCGAGGGAACGAAATAGTAAATGGTGCACACGATTTAGCCTACTATTTTTTTTTTCCTGCATGCCATGTGCGGGGCTCCGTAGATTAATCCCATTTTGTAGAGGAAAAAAATAAAAGTGCAACCAACTAAGTTAGTCGCACTAGTGCAGCCAGTGGGAAGAATGAGTCTAGAGCTCTGAGTGTATTTTTATTTTTAGAAAAAATATGCGTTGCAAAAAAATTTGAGAAAATAGCTCCTGGACTCATAAATTAAGATTATATTATAATAACGTATGTGTTTTGCAGACCGTGTGATGTTTTCACTGGGAACCTTCCAGAATGTGAGTGTCCCAGTCAACGGTACGGTTCAAGCCGTCGTTTCCCGGATTCCCGCTGATGTTTCCTTCTTAACCCTGCAGTTTCATACGCATCACCGCAATGTTACACTTTCATATACACCGGTAAGAGATCCCACACACACAGCAGTGCTGTTTCACAGGCATACACTCTCGCACACACAGCACTGTTATGCACTGTCATACACGAGAAATGGGTTGATCGAGCAAGACATCATGTGAGAGTTTAATCACAAGCTCTGATCTACACACACACACACACACACCCCTTCATGCATTCTTTTCATAACATCAACAGTCATGCAGCTGTAGTGCACTGAGCACAAACCCCAGTTCAGACACAGTTAAAGTCAATATGAAATGCTGTTCGAAACCAATCTTGCTTCTGTACAGAGTGCATTAGTGCCGCCCACTTTTTCAGTGGCCTTGGTTCCGGTACTATTTTTCCTATTCATTTTTCACACGGATATTTAAAACGGAGTTATTGTTAAATAACACTAAAGAAGAAACAGTTAAAAATGTTGTTAATTGAAATAAATAAATACTTCTTTTAGTTAAGTTGTTTGTTTTAAGTACAAGTACTAAAATAACTAACTGGAAATAAATAAACTAAAACCGAATTAAAAATAAATCTTAACTTTTTTTTTTTTTCTTTATAACTTGTTGGACCCCAGGAAGAATATCCACTACCTTGGTTATAAATAATACTAAACACGGATTTAAAAAGTATCTAAAGGGATTACAAGCTTCAATCTACAAGTCTTTAAAGAGTTACAAGCCATGAGGCAAATTAGCCAGGTGAATTACAACATTACTAACTTTGACAAAGACAAAAATACAAGATATAGTGTATATAACGGCCGTAATGAGGGAACAAACTGCAATCCTGTGAAGCAATGTGAATGACATAATCAAATAAAAAACAATACTATTGATTTAAAGATGATTTAAATATGTTTTGCATTTGAGTCTCAGATTGCTGGAGATTTCTCCGTAATGTAGGTTTTCATCTGGAATTCTGCTGTTGAAATATTCACGACTGATTATAAACCTCAGAACTCACAGTAGGCCCGTCTTTAATGGTTTATAAGTTATTGTTAAATATCTATACATCTTTGGAGAAAATGAATGGGATTTTTACTAACTGTTGCCGTCTAGTCTGGTGTAATTCCAAGTAAAACCAAGTGAATGTAGGACAGGACTTGAATGGTTGCACTTTGCTTTTATTTGTTGCATATTATTCTCCGCCTGACCTTTATCCATCTAGAGGGACTGAGTGAAGCTGTCCATTCATAGGCTGTGTTTTTTTGTGTATTGGTCAGATCCCACTTTATGGTTTTTCGGTCACGGCAGCAGATGCTGGTCTGTTATCCACCTTGACACTGAGCCAGACCACTGTCTCGTGGTTCCTGAAGACGCCCGACGGGAGCAGCGCAGCAGGAGTTGGTGTGATTTTGCCGTACACCAGCGCTGGTTAGAGAACTAACTCTTTACTTGCATGCCACAACACAAACGCTCTCATTAACAGACTGTACACTGGAATACTTTACATTCAGTGTGTATGTGAAATGTCTGTGCAGATCCCGTTCCTGGAGCCTGCAATCAGGAATTCCCGCTGGAGATTGATCCAAACATCTACCTGCAATACAACATGTTTGAGACCACGATTACCTTTGCACCCGCTAACATCGGATATGGAAGGTGAGAGGAATTTAATGAAGTCTTGGACTTTTAAAATGCATGCTGCAAATGCATGCTGCAATTCAACATTACATACAACAAAATGAACAAATATATTATACATGGGTTTTTTAAGCTCATAGTAAATTACACAAATACACACATATTCTGTGACGGCTATAATATAATGCACAGCCGCTTGCATTCAAATATATGTATATATATATGAACGCGCTGTTGCTTTTAAAACATCACATCCTAATGAAGACTTTAAACCCAGAAGACAAAAATAGCACAAAAATGAACCAGATTTCCCTTAAAATTGAAATAAATATTAATATTGTCTTCTGTGATGTGCATCACAAACACCTCTGTTTAAATCTCAAGTCCCCAACAACAGGTTGACATGCATGCAAGGTCAAAAAACACTTTCATTGTCTTATAATATGCATTTTTTTTACCTTACTTGCTCAACGATGAATTTTTCCAAACCCCTCCTTTGCGTGACACTAATCTGCGGTGATTGGTCTGATTGGATCATGCCTGTAAATGCCTGATAAAGCAGCGTTTGTGAGCGCAGTGCTGCTTTGTGAACAGGGTTATTACCGCTCCAAAAGCGGCACCTAGTGGCAAAGAATGATTTTGCATTTTCATTCACACCAACATGAAAAGACCAACAAGTGGGCGGGCAATAGTCAACATGAAACGGCTTGGGATTCGTTTTAAAAACGACTCGTTTCAATGATTCAGTCGACTCTTTTTTTTTGAGAGACAATAACCTTATACACGGTGCACTTTCAGATTTAAAACTTTGCAGTCTAAATCGGATGCTATTTTTCAGAGGGGAGAGTCCGCCGGCGTGTGACGTGGACATGGGCTCCAGCACTCGTTGGCGATTGGTGTATGAGCTGTATCAGTACTTCCTGCCGGAAGGCGACCTATCAGAGCAGAGTCTGATCAGTAGTTTGGAGAGAGCGGCCAATGTGCAGAACGTGCAGGACAACAGCAGAAAGGTGTGTGAAATCTCTCTCTCTGTCCTTCCTTACCCCTTTCTTTTATCTGTTACAGCTGTTTTTTTTGGTGCGTTTTCATAACCTGATACTTTATCTCCCTTAGTTTGGTTCTTTTAGGCGTAGATGTACACAGCAGTCGCGCTTGGATCCGCACCGAAACAATCAGTTCATGATCACCTGAACTCACTTAACATATGCATACTCAAACATTCAAAACATATAATATATAAATGGAAGTGTGTGTGTGTGTGTGTGTGTGTGTGTGTGTGTAAAATAAAAAAATGGAGGAAAGGAAAAAATATGTTTATATAAACAACAAGTATACATTGACAAATTTAAATAACTCTCATACATATGCATAACATTTGCATACAAAAACCTGGGTACATATGCATACTTAAACATATATATAATATAATATAAATAATACATATAATTGAATTGATAAGAAGTGATAGCAAAGATTTATATTGTTAGAAAAGATTAATATTTTGAATAAATTCTGTTCTTTTTAACTTTTTATTCATCAAAGAATCCTGAAAAAAGTATTGCAGTTTCCAAAAAAAACATTTGGCAGCACAACTGTTGATAATTAAAATAAATCAGCATATTAGAATGATTTCTGAAGATCATGTGACGCTTTATACTGGAGTAATGATGATGGAAGTTCAGCTTTGCATTGCAGAAATAAATAATATTTTAAAGCCATTATTTTATATTGTAATAACATTTTGTAAGATTACTGTTTTTTTCTGTATTTTTTATCAAATAAATACAGCCTTGATGAGCAGAAGAGACTTCTATAAAAAACATTACAAGTCTTACTGATCCCAAACTTTTGAGCGGTACTGTATATATATATGTAATATAAATACAATATACTGTATATGTAATTAAGTCCCTGTTTCCAAACAAAGCAGTCGATTTATGGGTCTGAAAACCCCTTAGTTTATCATTTATTTTCGCTCCTTCAGGTGGTGTCTTTATCCTCTCATGACCGGACGCAGTTCTTCTTCAGCTCTCTGCCCGGTCAGGGGGTGATTTTCAGTGTAATTGTGAGAGATCCAGTGTTGAACACGTCAGCGTCCTACATCCCCGTCCACACATACGCCTGCAGCTTCAACTCCACGCTGGACGGATGCAGCGATTTAGGTGAGAAGATGAACGGAAATCAGTACTAATGCTGCGTTATTTTATTCATTGTTTTAGAAGTTCTTTTCAAATGTGAGATCATCTGCCACTTTTAAAACCTACTTGAAAATATTTATTTCTCTTTAGCTTCTGAACAGTTTCTGTGACAGATTTGACATGGTATTTATTTCAATGTAAAAATCTGTTTTCTCTCTCGTTTTCTTAGGGAGAGTTTCTAGCAAAGTGTTTTTCACTGTGATCGGTTTGGCTGGGCTGTTAGTGTGTTTTGTGGGTCACCGCTTCTTCAAATGTGGTCAGTGATGTTTGTCTTGCTTTTCTTAGAAACACACCACGTTACTAATAACTGTTGATCTACTAAAGATGCCCCAAGTGTTTTAGGTTGGGGAAGTCTTTTCTAGATATTCTAGATATTAAAAGAGTCGGAGGTCAACAGATTTTATAGTTAAAATTTTTTAAAGGGGTCATATGATGCATAATTTCTTCCCTGATGTCTGCTTGCAATGTTAGTCAAGGCTGCTTGCACAACAAACAGTCCATTCAGTGTTTCATGACCATTTCAGCCCTCTCTCCATTCGAATGAAACAACATTTTTGCAGCTGTGTCATTAAGACTTCTGTGAACATGTGAGATGATTAACGGTGCTTTGTTAATGTATTAGGTGAAGCTAAATAATATAATAAACTGTGAAATGAGCCATATGTTCTGTTTAGTTTCAGTAAATGGTCTTTTTGGCAGCTTTAAACTCTTATTTAATTTCAATTTCTCGTTACATGACCTGTTTAAATTAGAGCCTTGTTAAACTCAATGATGATCTGTTAGCATAACTCTTATCTACATGATTGTCAACTCAAGCTAAAACTATCAATTTTAGATGTTATTGTTACCTGAAATAAATATCAACTAAAATAAATTCAAATATAAAAAAGAAACGTATTTTATTTCAGCTAGTTGCCAAAGCAACATTTCTTATTTTCATTTATATATATATATATATACACTATTTATTTATTTATTTATATATATATATATACTAAAATAGCTAAATCTCATTCTTATTTAATGATAAAAATCATTAAAAAACTACATAGACGATATAAAAAATATATAATAAAAATACAAAATTAACGAAAAATTTTACGACAATTAAAATGAAAGCGAATATTTAAAAAAGAAAAACATTCAAAATATGAATAAAAACTATAATAGTAGAGATACTAAAATAAGACTGATTCTGATGGAGATTGGTGCATGTAACACACCTAATGTTACCATTAAAATGTCTATTTCTGTGTCTTCTCAGAGCTGTTCTATATGGGATTCTGCTTTATGGCGTTTATCTTCTTTGTTCTGATCACCAGAACCACAGCGCTGGAATACGACAGTGAGTTCATTACAGTCACCAATGCAGAGTTACACATGTAGTGAATCACTGTAAAATTAGACCAAAACAACTAGTGTCTGCCTAAACCCGTTTCTAAAAAGTTTCTGATCACTTCTTAGATAAAGTTTCATGTTAAATGATTTGTAGCGTTTACACTGAGCTGATGTCTGCATACCCATAAATAGTTAATGTCCCACAGAAGTCGAGTTTTTTCAATGTTTTTCAAGTTTAATTTGACTGAAATTGGCTACACAAACTGGTTCTGGCAGCAATGAATCTCCTTAGCCGTCACGAGTGCAGAAAGCAGCTCTGAGGTTTTTGTTGTGCCGTAACTCTCTGAAGATTAGAGTCATGCTGCTGCAGCTCAAATCATGTGCTGTGGATTTCAGCTGGAGGTGTCAAACCAGTCTGTCCCAATCAAATGCATCGTGTAGAGCTGTTTGTCAGCTGTTTGCGTGTTTACAGGACAGGCATGGCTGAAATGAGGAAGAGCATTTTTGATTCTCTGAGATGGATAACAACTCATGACTCAACCTACAGCTGATTAATCAGATCAATCATAGCTCAAGTTTGTTCTTAAAACACTTTTTAAAGTCAAGACATTACAGGCAAAACCTTTTTTTTTTCATGCGCAGGTCAATTTTGGGCTTGTCTTCTGTCAGACCAGTGGATAGAAAACATCCAAAATACACATTTAAATGTTTATTCTATAGCACCTGAAATGAGGAAGAGCATTTTTGATTCTCTGAGATGGATAACAACACATGACTCAACCTACAGCTGATTAATCAGATCAATCATAGCTCAAGTTTGTTCTTAAAACACTTTTTAAAGTCAAGACATTACAGGCAAAACCTTTTTTTTTCATGCGCAGGTAAATTTTGGGCTTGTCTTCTGTCAGACCAGTGGATAGAAAACATCCAAAATACACATTTAAATGTTTATTCTATAGCATTTTATCTATTTGCATCTGTAGATTTTAAATGCAATGCGTATCTTTAAAGGCTGTTTCTCATAATGAGTTTTTCTCCATTTCAGCAGCACTTACATCAAACTTTACAGTTTTATTTCTATCTGTATTCTGAAGGTTTTTACTAAGCGGTTTGTTCATATATCATTCTCCTGATCTATATAAGATTTTATTCCTTAAATCATGGTGAAAAATGGTTTTTATTTTCAAACTGTTGCCAGTATTTTCTGATTTGTAGATTGATAAAAAGAGATCCAAAATCACTCATGTCAACAAAATGAAACAATTTTAATTTTCGGTTATGGAAAATTATGCAAAGTAGTGCATATAATGCCTAATTTTCATATTATAACATTTGTAATGCAAAACAACTGTTTCAGTTTACTCTAATTAGTCAACCGATATCTATTAGTTATAATTGTATCTTTTTCACCTGGAGTGTCTTTGAACAGTTGGTTGACTGACTGTCTCTCTGTAGTTCGATTGGCTCTGACAGCGCTGATGGGCGTGGTCGGGGGCGTGGCCATGGTGATGAGCTGGTGGCGGTTCGGTTCGGTCATGGTCTGTGTGTTGGTGGTAGGACTCATTCTTGGATTTCTCATCTCATCCATTGCCTTCTTCACTCCACTTGGTAAGAAATCATGTTTGAAACCTGCGTGTATCCTGATTGTATTGTGAATGGGATGTTGTTTCATCATCCGTTCGGAATGATCTCTTTATAATCTCTTTATATTCTTGGTGGTGAAATGTAGGGCTGCAAGTTGTAGTTGTTGATGGGATGTTTAGATGTGGGCGTGGCACTCAAAAGTGTATGCAGATGAACGTGAGTTTGCAGAGGTTATGACATTTTGATTAAATGCTAAGAGTACAAAACATTTTTTTTAATTAAATGCATGCACGGATAAATTGTTCAAAATATAGTCTATAACATGCATTTTGAAAATAGATTGGGGGAATTTCATGAAGATATCAATATAAAGCATGTCTCTTGTTTAGAATAACTTGGGTTTTGCACAAAACAAAATTTGAACTGAATTGAGCCGGAAAATGACATTAACTTTGTAACATTAACACCAGTGTTGAACTGCATTGAGCTGAACAATGACATTATTGTAGAGCTGCTTTTCTGCTGAAATTTAATGTTACATAATTGATGACGATCCTGTTTATTAAAGCGAAGCTGCTTTGAAACAAACTATATTGCATAAAGCGCTATGTAAACATGTAACTTGGCTTGTCCTCCTCTACATTTCAGATGCATTCAATTTTGTGGTCATTTTCATTATTATTGATGATAACTATTGATTTGATCGATTAGTTGTAGCTCTGGTAAAATGTGTTAAATCTCTCTTTTTTTCCCTCCAGGTGATCTTCCTATATTCCATAATGATGTGGTGTTCTGGGTGGTGTTTGCTTGCATTATGGTGTTTGTTCCTTTGTTCTTCATCAGGTGGCCTAGAGAGGTGAGATACAGAAAAATACATTTAATGTGAGCTCATATCCGACACCCAAATAAAATGCACACGTTTATCGGTATGTTTCAGGGCAATATATTTACATGTGGTGTGGTTGGCGCGTATGCAGTGGTCCTGGCCGTCAACGCCTACACTTACACCAGTCTGTCCTACATCACGCTGGATGTCCTCAAACGCCTCCTCAACCACAACTTCAGCCGAGCGTTTATCTCTGTACCGCTGCAGGATATCGGTAGGTGTGCAGGGAGTGAAGTTCTCCGTCGCTACTAGGGAGGTAAAACGGTACAATAAGATCAACTGAATTAAGAGATTCATTCATAGATTTTGTAGACTTTTCCATTGACTATAACAGGAGTTTTGTGAGTAGCTTCTGGAGCGCCTCAGTGCTCAAACGTTTATTTATTTTATTAATTTATTATTATTATTGTATTAATTAAATTACTTTATGTATTTTATTGTACGTGGAGCAAAAGTTCTTCGCTCGCTTTCTGTATACAATTTATTCCCAGTTTAAATAGGTTTTTTTAATGTTGCTAAATTCTTGATTTTGTGAAGTCTTAATTTTTTTTATGTATAAAAACACAAACTAATTCATAAATGATTTTCTTAGCTCATTTTGTCTGCTCAGCATACGAAAACGTGCGGTTTTCCCACGAAGAACTATACTAATCAACATTAATAATTGTAATTACAATGATTCATAGATTGAAAATAGCTTTGAAATTACACAAACTAGCATGGAAAGTTCTTTTTCCTTTTTATTGGTCTTGAGTATTTTTTTCAGCGCTTTTCGGAAGCTTGATTGTGTTTATGGGGTGCAGTGTAACGTGTTCATGCTTCGTTTTTAAAAAAAGGCATTATTTTCACATATTTTACCTTTATTCTACACCGCTGACCATCCATTCTCGTCAAAGCGGTCTGTTGAGTTCCTGGTTCTATGAAGCCCCTCCCTCAAAAATACGCAATGGGCTCTGATTGGTTAGCGGGCTCAGTGTGTTTGTGATTCACTAACCGCCTAGTGAACGTCGTTCGGAAACGTCACGCCCCCTTAGTATTACGGGTATTTGCTTGTTCCTGGGGGCGGGGTTTATGTAAACATTGGGGTTAGTGATGTCACAAACCCAGGAAGAAGCTTGTTGTAGTCCCTACCAGACATTTTTTGTAGTCCTTAAACAGCGATTTCTTTAAAAGAAAATATCTCCGTTTGCATCGTAACTTTGCAGAACTAACAGCAACATTACACACTAACTAAAGTTCAAAAATTGAAATCATAATCAACCACCCCTTTAAATAAAGGGATGTTTAAAGGAATTTAATGTAGCTTAAAAACAGTTTTCAGTCAAACAGTTTTTTTGCTTTAATCCCTGGGTCTGATGCTCAGACTTATCGATGTATTGGTCATGTCTGATGTTTCGCCTCTCCAGATTTCATCATGATCACTGTGTGGGTCGTTCTGGGGGTTTCGGGGATCGTCATGCAGCTGTATCGGGAGAAATCACGTCCGTTTTTCCCGCCAAGCCCATACGTCATGTGGAAGCAAGAACGAGAGCGCAGGAAGACCAACGTTCTGGATCCCAGCCACCACAAGCCATCTTTATCAGCCCGAATCCTCGGACGTATTCACCAGCTCACACAGTGCACAGAACCTGCCGGCGAAACCACACCTCTACTACTTTAACCTTTGACCTTTGACTTGAAGTCAGTTCACTGTTAGTCCTTCTCCTCCAGATAAAGGCTGCTCAAGCCTGTGGAGCAACATACATGAGGATTGAGCTCGATTTTTAGAGCCTAAAGACTCAGATGAGCAGCCAATGGAGGTTAAAAGAGCAGCTCACACATAGTGAGACTGACTTTATGCACGTGTGTGTGTTTTTGTGTAGGTTCCCAGCAGTGCTTGATCCCATTGCTGTTTTCCGATAAATGTTAAGCAACTGACCTCTACTATATACATCAGCTGCCACAGTGTGATTTTTAGATGCATTTTAGCAGCTTAGAGGAAACATTCAGTACAGATTTTTACAACTTTTTTTACTATGTCTAGTTAATATATGAGTGAATGAGTGATTTTTAAAGATGTTCACCATTAAAATGAATGTATAAGACAATGAACCGTTGTTCATTAGTAGCCACTGTAAGCCTCTATGGCTGATGTTTGAGTGTTTTCTGTGTCTAAGTGAGCGTGTATGAGTCCTGGCGGATCCTCACCGAGGTTTGGAGTTCATGATAGAAATAATGAGTTTATTTTGACAGCGATCCTGTGGGAATTTGACTGCTGCTTCACTGCGCTGGTGTAAAACACTCGATAATGAGGATTTTAAGTGCAGTGTAAGATGAATCTTGAGAATCTGTGGAGTTTGTCATTTTCTGTGCTTTATAAATGGAAATGTAGCTCTTGTGGAGACACAAACCCAAGTTGGATCTTTGACAGACTCCAGCTTTGCAAAATCAGTAGTTTTGCATTATCCATCGATTCAGTTCTAGTATACTCTCAGGGTTTCTTCATGTGATCTTTGTGTCTCTCACAGAAGCTAACTTTTTCTAAAGCATTTAAAACATATAGAGATGTTAATTGTTTTTAAGGGATAGCCGTATGCATTATTTCTGTTTTGTATGAAATTTAAATAATTGTTGAAATAATTAAATGTTTAATAAAGTTGTCATTTGTGCCATAACACCTAAATGATATTGTTTTCTATTCCGAGGCAGATTAGAATGAGAGATCTGATGTCTTGTTTTTATTGAATGCGAGAAATGTGTGAACGTTTGATGTGACAAACCGTCATTAATGTTTTATTGAGCTATTAATAATGCTAAACTGCTTTGATGCCTTAAAAGTCAACATAAAACAGCATTTGCAATGCATTTTGTGATATAATTATGATTGAAACTATATTTAATGAAACTAAAATGTCAGGTAGGACTTGATTTTATCCAGCTGGGATTCTTTAGATTGTGAATAAAATCATTTCACATTGGATTTTGCATAAATATTATTTAACAATTTTAAAATAAAAAATATTGTATATTAAAATACATATTTTTAGTACGTTTTTTTTTATTTTTTTAATTATATTAATTAAATTGCATATGATTTATTATTAGCTTAAAATCAATAAATCAGTGTTTGCAATGCATTTTGTGCTTGTGCATGCTATAACATACACTGCTGGACATTTGAATAAATTATAGATGTTGTAAAACTGAAGTATTGAATAGTTTATTCAACACTATCAACCCATGGAACTAGAGAAAAACACAGCCAGTTCATTCAATGCTTTTAATCACTTTCAATAAAACTTCCTCTCATACCCACATAAAACACGGTTACAAACCAAAAATGAGTTTTTCATTAAAATGGTATATTGTGATATTCCCCAAAGTCTCATGTTCAGGTAAAGTAATCATTCACAATATGCTAAATCTTTTTTTTTTATTCCACAAATGATTGTGTTTTCATGTGGCTGAATCAGTCGATTTGACTTTTCCAGACTGAAGACATGATGATGGAGAGATGGAAAAGTAATCGGACCTCAGTGTTTGAGAGATTCCACAGGCCCTTCCTGCAAAACCCCACATGCTAAATGGCTGATGGACATCCAGGTTGCGCAGTGAGAGTGTGCTGTAATGGAGGATTGTGGGATTTGTAGGGCAGCTCTGAACGATGGTTTGTAAACTCAGAGTCTCTGACGGTCTTTAGCTCTTCCTCAGACTGACATCTGTGCTGGTGAGCAGCGGCGAGAGAGATGTGCTGTCAGACGTGTCGTCTCGCTTCAGCACCAGAAACGCCTCGCGGCTGATTCCCAACAGCTCGCGCAGACCGCTGTTCTCCAGCTGCACAATTAACATCAACATATAAACCATAAGATCACGATTACATTGTAAGTATTGCATTTATCGCACTATAGGGTTGGGCGGTATGACCATTTATTTCGTGCTGGGTAGTAACTGATTATATGTGATGTGGATTGTGTAGTACTTGTAACTTAATATTATGTTTTAAAATACTCAATAGTAAAATAATAATCAGATAAATAAAAAAAAATGTAAAATACTCACTAATGAAATAAACAGATAAATAAAATATATTATGTTTTAAAATACTCATTAATCAGATAAGTAAAATAAATAAATAAAAATAATCAAATAATCAGACTAGAGTTCCTTTGTTATTGATTACATATTATTTACACAATAGTAGTCATTTACTTTTTTGTCCGCCGAATCCTTTGGACCTAAAATACTAAATATTTGAATACGAGATTTTAAAATTTTATTATTTCAATAATAACAGCACCACAACATATTCACAGATCTTGGATGGTGGTTAATGGTTGTATGATATGCAGGTAAAAAAAATAATATATATATATATATATATATATATATATATATATATATATTT
>NW_015505308.1:155372-161557 GCF_001515645.1 Sinocyclocheilus grahami | reverse complement strand
ATGTATATACATTTATATTTTATATTATATATAAATATATTTAATATATAAACATCATATATTTTTCATAAATATATACATGCATGTGTTTGTATTTTTTTTATATATATATATATATATATATATATATATATAATAAATATACATCGTAAACACGCATATATTATGTAAACAAAAACTTTTATTTTGGATGCGATTAATCGTGATTAATAGTTTGACCGCACTAGCAAAAATGCACCCCAAATCCAAGATAAAGAGCCAAAAAATGCTCCTGCATAGTTAAATGAAATCAATTACGTCTGCCGCAGTTAAACTGAAATGTGATAAAGTGTTCAGTGGCCAATCAAAAGCGTTTACATTAGTCACGAGTTAAATTTGATGAAAACACTGGATTTATTTTGTCAATGTAAGAGAATCATTCATAGGTTTTGTAGACTTTTTCATTGACTCTATAATGGGAGTGACTGAAGTCATGATCCGGTTTTTTGATGCTGACATAACCAGTGTGAAGTCTTAAATTTGTAATACATAAAAACACAAACTAATTCATAAATGGTTACTCATTTTGTCTACGAGAATATGATGTGTCATTTTCCCAGATACAAAAATCAGTCATTACCATTAACAATCATTATAATAATATCAAGAAACAATAATGACGCATACATTGAAAACAGCTTTGAAATTACACAAGTCCTTCTTCCCTTAAAACGCTGTTGTGCTTGAGTGTTTAAGTAAGGTGATAGATAAAGGAATATGATTCAGCCTAAAAAAATATTTTTGTTTTGCTTTAATTCCTGGGTCTGACGTATCAATGTATCTGATGTTCCGCTTCTCCAGATTTCATCATGATCACCGTGTGGGTCGTTCTGGGGGTTTCGGGGATCGTCGTGCAGCTGTATCGGGAGAAATCGCGGCCGTTTTTCCCGCCGAGCCCATACGTCATGTGGAAGCAAGAACGAGAGCGCAGGAAGACCAACGTTCTGGATCCCAGCCACCACAAGCTGTCTTTATCAGCCCAAATCCTCGGACGTATTCGCCAGCTCACACAGCGCGCAGAACCGGCCGGCCAAACCACACCTCTACTGCTTTAACCTTTGACCTTTGACTTGAAGTCAGTTCACTGTTAGTCCTTCCCCTCCAGAACACGGCTGCTCAAGCCTGTGGAGACCTATAGCAACATCCATGAGGAATGAGCTCGATTTTTAGAGCCCAAAGACTCTAAAGAGGTTAAAAGCAGCTCACACAGTGTGACACTGACCATGTGCACTTATGTGTGTGTGTTTGTGTAGGTTCCCAGCAGTGCTTGATCCCATTGCTGTTTTCCGATAAATGTTAAGCAACTGACCTCTACTATATACATCAGCTGCCACAGTGTGATTTTTAGATGCATTTTAGCAGCTTAGAGGAAACATTCAGTACAGATTTTTACAACTTTTTTTACTATGTCTAGTTAATATATGAGTGAATGAGTGATTTTTAAAGATGTTCACCATTAAAATGAATGTATAAGACAATGAACCGTTGTTCATTAGTAGCCACTGTAAGCCTCTATGGCTGATGTTTGAGTGTTTTCTGTGTCTAAGTGAGCGTGTATGAGTCCTGGCGGATCCTCACCGAGGTTTGGAGTTCATGATAGAAATAATGAGTTTATTTTGACAGCGATCCTGTGGGAATTTGACTGCTGCTTCACTGCGCTGGTGTAAAACACTCGATAATGAGGATTTTAAGTGCAGTGTAAGATGAATCTTGAGAATCTGTGGAGTTTGTCATTTTCTGTGCTTTATAAATGGAAATGTAGCTCTTGTGGAGACACAAACCCAAGTTGGATCTTTGACAGACTCCAGCTTTGCAAAATCAGTAGTTTTGCATTATCCATCGATTCAGTTCTAGTATACTCTCAGGGTTTCTTCATGTGATCTTTGTGTCTCTCACAGAAGCTAACTTTTTCTAAAGCATTTAAAACATATAGAGATGTTAATTGTTTTTAAGGGATAGCCGTATGCATTATTTCTGTTTTGTATGAAATTTAAATAATTGTTGAAATAATTAAATGTTTAATAAAGTTGTCATTTGTGCCATAACACCTAAATGATATTGTTTTCTATTCCGAGGCAGATTAGAATGAGAGATCTGATGTCTTGTTTTTATTGAATGCGAGAAATGTGTGAACGTTTGATGTGACAAACCGTCATTAATGTTTTATTGAGCTATTAATAATGCTAAACTGCTTTGATGCCTTAAAAGTCAACATAAAACAGCATTTGCAATGCATTTTGTGATATAATTATGATTGAAACTATATTTAATGAAACTAAAATGTCAGGTAGGACTTGATTTTATCCAGCTGGGATTCTTTAGATTGTGAATAAAATCATTTCACATTGGATTTTGCATAAATATAATTTAACAATTTTAAAATAAAAAATAGTAGGACTTGATTTTATCCAGCTGGGATTCTTTAGATTGTGAATAAAATCATTTCACATTGGATTTTGCATAAATATTATTTAACAATTTTAAAATAAAAAATATTGTATATTAAAATACATATTTTTAGTACGTTTTTTTTTATTTTTTTAATTATATTAATTAAATTGCATATGATTTATTATTAGCTTAAAATCAATAAATCAGTGTTTGCAATGCATTTTGTGCTTGTGCATGCTATAACATACACTGCTGGACATTTGAATAAATTATAGATGTTGTAAAACTGAAGTATTGAATAGTTTATTCAACACTATCAACCCATGGAACTAGAGAAAAACACAGCCAGTTCATTCAATGCTTTTAATCACTTTCAATAAAACTTCCTCTCATACCCACATAAAACACGGTTACAAACCAAAAATGAGTTTTTCATTAAAATGGTATATTGTGATATTCCCCAAAGTCTCATGTTCAGGTAAAGTAATCATTCACAATATGCTAAATCTTTTTTTTTTATTCCACAAATGATTGTGTTTTCATGTGGCTGAATCAGTCGATTTGACTTTTCCAGACTGAAGACATGATGATGGAGAGATGGAAAAGTAATCGGACCTCAGTGTTTGAGAGATTCCACAGGCCCTTCCTGCAAAACCCCACATGCTAAATGGCTGATGGACATCCAGGTTGCGCAGTGAGAGTGTGCTGTAATGGAGGATTGTGGGATTTGTAGGGCAGCTCTGAACGATGGTTTGTAAACTCAGAGTCTCTGACGGTCTTTAGCTCTTCCTCAGACTGACATCTGTGCTGGTGAGCAGCGGCGAGAGAGATGTGCTGTCAGACGTGTCGTCTCGCTTCAGCACCAGAAACGCCTCGCGGCTGATTCCCAACAGCTCGCGCAGACCGCTGTTCTCCAGCTGCACAATTAACATCAACATATAAACCATAAGATCACGATTACATTGTAAGTATTGCATTTATCGCACTATAGGGTTGGGCGGTATGACCATTTATTTCGTGCTGGGTAGTAACTGATTATATGTGATGTGGATTGTGTAGTACTTGTAACTTAATATTATGTTTTAAAATACTCAAAATAATATTCAGATAAATAAAATAAAAATAAATTATATTACATTTTAAAATACTCAATAATGAGATAAAAGAAATAAAATGAAAATAAATTTTTTTAAATACTCAAAATAATAATCAGTTAAAATAAAAATATTAAAATAATCAGACTACAGTACTTTTTTATTGATTACATATTATTCACACAATGGCAGTAATTTACTTTTTTGTCAGCCAAACCCCTTAAAACCTAAAATATTAAATATTTACTTTACCCAATCACCCTGAGACTTTACGATTTTATTGTTTCAATAATTTAACACATTCACATGTTCACAGGTCTTGGATGTTGGTTAATGGCCACATGATACACAGGTAAACAAATAAAATGGAATGTAATATAATGACATTAAATAATTTTTATATTAAATATATTACATTAAAATAAAATTTTTTAAAAATATATATATATATATAAAACTTTTATAATTACATAAAATAAAAAATAATATTGAAAAAATTTAGAAAAATATTTTATTATTATATAATATATTAAAACTATAGAAAATAGTAATTTTTTTAGTAAGTGTTTTATTTTGATTCATTTAAAGTTATTTATTTGTACATTTACATGTTTTAATTCATTTCTAGCTTTTAATCAACTCATAAACTCCTTGCAGTTCCTTCACGAACCCTAGTTTAGGAAACCCTTACATAATGTGATATTCAATGCACTTCATGTTTTTGATAACACTGAATGAAATGTATTTTATTTCTCTATATAAATATGGTACAAGGTTTTCCTATTGAAATCCATGTGATAAACAAATGTAACCCAAGAGTAGTCAGATTACATGAACTATAATGTGTTATCTAATAGATAATGCTACTAACTACTATTTTCTTCATGTAATTTGTAATCAGTAATAGTAAAAGCACTGTGCATAAAGTGACAGCAGCCTAATATACACTGTCATTTGTATCTTTCTCATATTGTATTTTTGCATCTTTGTTCTTATTTTTAATAAAGAATATACGATAAAATATCAAAAATAACTTGTGAAAGACAATGACTCATATTGTGAACTAAATTATTGGTCAGATCGCTGACTCCTATTGCAGTATAGTTAGTGTGTCTGACCTTCAGACGTTTGATTCTCTCCTCATCCTCACTCAGTCGCCCTTCATCCACCTCGATGGCTTTCCTCATCACTGTGGCCATTTCGTTTATTTTCTCAATGTGCGCCTGCATCTCCTGCGACATAAACACATTAAATGCCTATTTGAGCACCAGCATTAGAGGGAATCTCATAAAATCCGTCACTGGGACTGACATTAGTGTGCTGTTCTCTGAGCTGGGTGACGATAGCAGGATCGTCTCTCTTGCTGGCCATCAGAAGGCGAAACACCTGCTCTCTGTATTTGCTCATAATGAGCTCCAGCGCAGACTGATGCTCCTCCAGTGACGTGCGCAGCTCTGCCAAGACAAGCGTGCGGATTTAGACTTAAAACAGCCCTCAAAATGACATCCAGCGACAACTTTTAATTGCAAACCCTCCTAACACCTTTGTTTTCCTGCTGCAGTTCCCATATTTGCCGGTTTTCCTGCTGGATGCCCATGACCAGCGTGGAGCGCGGCCGATGCCTCGCCACCTGGTTCAACACCTCAATCTCATCCTGGTACTGAAAGAACAAGAAATGTGTGGGTAAGACTTGATTCATTAGTGTGATTTGGTTCATTAGACAGACTGAGAACAAACACTGATACCTGTTTCATGGCCTCCACTCTCTTGTTCAGCAGTGTGTTTTGTTCGATCAGGGTCTCAGCAGCACCGTCATGATCCCGGAGCCGCTCTACCAGTGATCTGGCATCGGCCAGCACCTTCTCCAGTGTACAGGTCATTCCTGAAGAGCACAAGAAACACTTAAGACTGTGACTTAACTCATGATCACACAGGGGCCGGTTGCATAAACCGCTTAGACTAGACTTAAAAAGTTAGTCATCTAATTTTTTCTCTTTAAGACTGGTCATAATTTCTTAAAGTCAGGTATAAAAAGGGAGAATGGTCTCATTTGAATCCAAAAGGTAAATCTGATTACCTCTTGGCTAACAGCTAGTTGGTCAAACTAGTTCTTAAGACACAGTGGCTATGTTTATGCAACTGGCCCCAGGGGTTCCTAAATACAATCTTATTTATTTTTTATTAATTTATTTAGTCATTTAGCAGACGCTTTTATTCAAAGCGACTTACAAATGAGGACAATAAAAGCAGTCAAAACTAACAAAAGAGCAACAATATATAAGTGCAAATGACAAGCCTCGGTTAGCCTAACACTGTACACGTAGCAAGGTGTGTATATATATATATATATATATATATATATATATATATATATTACACACTCACTCACTCACTCACTCACACACACACACACTCACTCACTCTCTCACACACACACACACTCTCTCACTCAAGCACGCACACTCTCTCACTCACGCACGCACACTCTCTCACACGCACTCTCTCTCACACGCACTCTCTCTCTCTCTCACACACACACACACACACACTCTCTCTCTCACACACTCTCTCTCACACGCACACTCTCTCTCTCTCCCACACACACACACACACTCACACACACACTCTCTCACACACACTCTCTCTCTCACACACTCTCTC
>NW_015505308.1:150422-154489 GCF_001515645.1 Sinocyclocheilus grahami | reverse complement strand
CACTCACTCACTCACACACACACACACTCACTCACTCTCTCACACACACACACACTCTCTCACTCAAGCACGCACACTCTCTCACTCACGCACGCACACTCTCTCACACGCATTATGACGGTCATCTGAGCTTTAGACTGAATGTTATTGCTTCATCTCTCAGGCTGATGATACACGGGGCAACTTTTTGAGCAATGCTGCCGGGCAACTTTGGGCAGTGTTGCCATCAACGGGCAACCAGGTGAGACACAGGGCCCACGACCGATCTAAAGTATCCATATGGAAATTTGTTACCCATTCTCAATAAAGTGCCCAAGCAACATTGCTCAAAAAGTTGCCCCGAGTATCATCAGCCTCAGAGATGTGTGCTAAATATACATCCAGCACCAGAGGAGGGGAAAACTGCAGGTGTTTCCTGATGGAAACTACAGCCATACATTTTTCAGCATGTCCTTGAGCTCTGTCAGGGAATGCTGTTTATCGCCAAAGACTCTCTTGGTCATGCTGGAGTGCTGTTAACAGATTAAATGTGCCTGTAAATCATTTCAGGAACCATAGTTATTCTTGTTGTTAATGTTAATGTTGTTAATAACTTGCAATTATTTAAGTCGAAGCTCCCAAGCAGCTTACAATAAGAAATACTATAGCACAAGTAGTGAAAAATCGATAAATCAACCGATATTTGGACATTTTAAAACCATATCAATTAATTTGGGTATCAAGATGTATCAGTTTAATATTGGGTAAAATGTGCCTGTTTCCACAATTTTGTTGCCATGATTAAACTGTTTTAAATGATGTAATTATGTAAAAAGTTTTATCTGCAAACCTGCTCTCAAGATATCAGTGTTGGCATTGGCCATTGAAAACACATCGGACACTAATAACGAAACTGTTGCATGAAAGATTTTTTATTTTTATTTTATGTTCCAAGAGCATTAATGAGGGAAAAATAATTTACTTAAATGATTTTAGCAAATGGCTGCAATATAACAAAGAGTGAAAAATTTAAGGGGGTCTGAATACTTTCCGTACCCACTGTAACTGCATAGGGAGGGAAATGCATTGATTGTTTACCAATTGCTGCTTCAGGTTTGAGTTTTTTATTTTAAAGTTGCGATGAATCGGAAGTAGCAGCAGATCTTTACTTCCATATTCTGATGACGTCTTTCACCAGAAGGTCCTGTTACAACATTTTGATTAAAAATTCTGAAACATATGCACAGATGAATCGTTCACAATAAGCTCTATAACATGCATTTAGAAAATATATAGTGTGGATTTCATGACATCTTGATTTCTGTGATTGTTTGTAAACCGCCCCAAAAACACCCCATATCCTGCAGCTTTACCGACCATCTGCCTGATACATGGCATCAGGGGGTTCTTGAGCTTGAGAGGAGGGTGAAGGGGGAAATCCTGAAATAAATGAATGTTGGGATTAATTTCCCATGATCTCTGGTGCACATGCTGGTCATTGTTATGAATCTTGGATTACTGTTTGTTTATTAATGACCCAGAGCAGATGATTAGTGGGACGTGGATGCAGCAGACCCTCTGTGCTTGCTGTTGAATGGTTAATTGTTAGTGTCTTATAACAAGTCATTGCATCACCATGACAAAGGCTTCTGTTTACATTATGCTATGGAGCGTCTCCATTGGTTTTAAGTGCCGGTTTTGCCAGCATTGGTGTCCTGCACAAATAAAGGTTCTTTATTGACGTTGATAGTTCTCTGAAGAACTGATCACTGAGAGGTTCTTTGTGGACCCCAAATGGTTCTTCTGTGGCATCGCTGCGTAATCCCCCTTTTAGAGTTTTTATTTTAAAGAGTGTGAACTGCTCTCGTTTTATGTTTTAGACTTTGTAGATTGGCGTGCAATTCTGGATCTTTTTATTTCCGAAGCATTGCGGTGAGGTCATTGTTATGGTGAGCTGTGTTGATCGCTTTTTGGTGAATTGCAGCTTTGTTTTGTAATTGTAGAAGCATGAGAACATAGTTTTTCCTCTTGTCTTTTCAATAGGGATTATACTTCAAATTGTGTGAAGTGATTTTCTAAAGCCTGCTGTGACTCCTGTCTTGACTGTGTCCCAAAACCTAGGCATTTTCCTCAACTAGACAGCATTTTAAGCATGTTTTTATATTTTTGGGCATCGTGAGTTTATTGCAACTTTTGAATGCTGTCAAGGTAAGGAGCGTACTAGATTTCGAGACACAGCCGGTGTTGGTTAAAGAAATAGTTCACCCAAAAATGAAATGTGCTTACCCTCAGGTCATCCAAGATGTAAATGAGTTTGTTTCTTCTTCAGATCTGGAGAAATGTAGCATTGCATCAGTGTCTCAGCAATGGATGCTCTGCAGTGAATGGGTGCCGTCAGAATGAGAGTCCAAACAGCTGATAAAAACATCACAATAATCCACAAGTAATCCACAGCACTCCAGTCCAGCAGTTAACATCTTGTGAACCGAAAAGATCAGTGTTTGTAAGAAACAAATCCATCTTCCTCCACTGAAAACGTTCATCCCCTGTTGTCTCTTACGTCAAAATCTACCCACTTATTTGTTTAGAACTGTTTTGGCTTGTAAACGCTGCTTGATCTGTGCAGATTTCTCTTCTGATTCAGACCAGATGACTTTTTCACTGGAGGAAGTAGTATTATGGATTATGGACTCGTATTTTAGCAACGGTTTAAGGTAAAAAACATGATGTACACAGCTTCTGGCTTCACAAGACATTAATTGATGGACTGGAGTTTAGATTACTCGTGGATTATTGTGATGTTTTTATCAGCTGTTTGGACTCTCATTCTGACGGCACCCATTCACTGTAGAGGATCCATTGGTGAGCAAGTGATGCAATGCTATATTTCTCCAAATCTGTTCCAACAAACAAACAAACTCTTTGAAGAAACAAACAAACTTTGTGTGAGGTGTGCATGGATTTTTTTTAAATCGCTGATCCAGAGCTAGTTGCAGGTGTGTAAGAGGGGCTTTACTCTGCTTTACGGGGGATGGGCTTCTGACCCGTGGTATATTGGACGCCCATCCTCTCCGGGACCATTAATTCAGTTGTGTGTGTGTTGATGGCTCTGCCTACTAATGAAAGCAACTGACAGGCCAATTAAGATCACAACCAACACCACAAAAGAGCAGGAAGGGGAGGGGCTTTGATTGATGGCCGGCTATATTTGGGACCCATGTGCAAGCCACTGGTGCACATACATGCAAACAAACATGCATGTGCCACGTGTCAGCTCACGTCTAGAGGGAGGAGAGAGGAGGAGCAGCAGGCCAACGGGGATGCGTTTGGAAGCATGATCCTCTTACATGATTATGTGGTGACCTGAGGAGCCATGTGGACACCCCAGCCCTCGCTCCCTTTGTGTCCTCACATTTAATTAAAGCGACAAATCGACTGTACCTCACGCAGACGTTCATTATAGTGGGATTACTACGTTAGAATGCATTGTGTTCTGTCTGATGTTCTGCCCAGCCTCATTTCTGCTGCAAAAGTCACTCTTTATTTCTCTTGTTTTTTGGGGCGTCTTTTATCGGAGTTACTCATGGTTTTATCTGTCTGTGTTTTGGGCAGAAAGTTTAAATAGTTAAAAGAAAAAAAAATAGAACTCTGTGATTTATGCATCTTCATGTTGTTTCAAATTAATTTCTTTATTCCATGGAACATATAAGGAATCATTTAATTTTAATTCAAAAAGTGTTTTTTTTCCTTCAAAGGGAATGTCATGGTACATAAAAGGGTACTACTAGTATGTAATAGTCATTATTCGTTGTTATTTTTATGATACTTTTTTTGTCCTATTTTAAGTTTGACAGCTATTTGTCACCTTCTATTTTTGAGAATCTGCTAGATCTGCTCTTTTTCGTAAAGGGAATTATGTAATTTAGGCTGGAACTTTAATTAGTCATGTCTTAAAGGGATTTTTACTCATGCATCATAAATCTAGTCCATATTTAAATTCTTCTCAAAATAGCACATCAATTTTGAGTCATTATTTACTCATACTTTTTTTTTGTCCCTTTGAAGCTTGACAACTATTTGTCACCATC
>NW_015505308.1:149857-150335 GCF_001515645.1 Sinocyclocheilus grahami | reverse complement strand
CATTAAAGAGACGAGGTGGATTTTAGAGGCACACTCTGTTGTAAATGAACACAGAGCGGTTGGACGCATCTCTCGGCCAGCGTGTCTGTTAGTGACGGACTCTTTCCACCAGCCGTTATTTTCTGACAGAGGAATGTGGCCCTTGAGACCCGGAGCCACACTGCCACCCGCTTCATAACCCGCAGACATCAATTCTGGGTATGTGTGTCCTCCGCTGTTCTCCTCCGCTTGACATTTTGTTGGCTTGAAGTGCACTTGATTTGAGCTCTCATGCTGTTCCTCCAGTAATTAACTTCTTCTCTCGCTCTCTGTGGTTTTTTGTGTCTGGGTGAAGAGTGAAAGCGATTGTTTATTCTCTTGGAGATCTTCAAAACATTTCCAGATTATTTTGTGTGCTGTCATGGAGGAGTTTGTTGGGAAGGACTGAGCGCAAGCGAACGAACCTTGGACTCCATGTGTGTGTGTGTGTGTGTGTGTG
>NW_015505308.1:147726-148980 GCF_001515645.1 Sinocyclocheilus grahami | reverse complement strand
AGTCAAACAATGATGACATTTTCCTTTGGTGTGACCTACTAGATCCATATAAAGTCTGGAAGATGGATAAAATGAGAAGTATTACATGTTATGGCAGATATCATTCTATACTTTTTTTGTCAAAATAAAAAATCTTAATTTTAAATGCTACATCACAAACATTATGTACAGTATGAAGAATTTATTCATTGGAATGGATTATCACTGTTATTAAATATATATTTATCAGATTAACTTTAAGTGAGTGTTAGGTGACAAAGCTAATCTAAATGTACAAATCTGCATTAAATGCATGCACAATTATATATCTTATACTGACTGATACCAATAAATTAATTCTCTTATATCAACTGATAACTAATGTAACAAAAATAGTGCATCTCTAACTTCCTTTATCCGCACGTATACATTTAAGCTATTATATGTTGAAAAGAACTACTCTGATACACCTGCTCTTTTCTTAAAGAGGACACCTGACTCCATATGGCTTCAGGCCGATGGTTCCCGCCATTTGTGTTCTAAATTGCTTCAAGTTTGAATTTGAACATTCCAATTAGATCATCACAGACGTGAGTTGTTGGTTTCACACCATCCTGTCTGAATCAGAAGTGATTTGTAGTTCAGCATGTGTCCATCTGTAAAATCTGATCTCATGTGTGAACTGACTACATTATGTAATGCCATTGAAACATTTGTGTGTGCGTGTGATTGATTGAACACACGAGACTGTTTGCATTGAGTTAACAACCATAAGTGAGAAATAGAGCGCTCCACAAGCAAACACTGACAATATATTTCAAGTTTAACCGAGTAGAGTTGACTGTAATCTGCTATGGAATGGTAATCTTGGATGCCTTATATAATAGGAATAAAACACCCCCACATGGAAACGCTTTCCTGTTTAATTAGTCAGGCTTTGTGTGCAAGCAGAAGAAATGCTCCATATGTGTGTTAGAAGGAGCCTGAAGCTCTCGCTCTCGGTTTCTCATGGGAGTTTGGTGCATGTGTGGGAACAGCAGGGTTCATGTGTGCAGAAAGGGTTATGGGATTCCTCTGAGTGGCCTGCTTGTGTGTGATTTTTAAAATAGTGCTTTTGTTTTTCAGTCCTTCCCACCACAGCAGTGTGATTTAGGCTCGTGCAGAGTAATGGTGAATGTTTCTATGGTTGTGGTGTTTGCGTGTTTCAAACAGATGTTCTGCCTCGGTCTCAGTCAAGTCACATTTATTTCTATAGCTCTTTATACAATACAGATC
>NW_015505308.1:139945-147406 GCF_001515645.1 Sinocyclocheilus grahami | reverse complement strand
AAAAATATTATTTATACATTGTTCATGGAACGTTTCATTTCTTAGTGTACCATTTTTTTAAATGTTACTACTTGTTTCAGAACTTTCAGAGAACATGCAAAAGTAACATTCATAAAATGTTTGCAAAATTGTAAAATGCAATGTTCCCTTAACGTTTGCATTCCCCTCAAAAAATGTTTTTGAAACATTTAACAAAAAACTGGGCGTTTTAAATGTTTGGAGAAAATGTTAGCAAAATATTATTAGAACATTGTCATTATCTCGATTCAGGTCAATTCAGTGCAGTCAAATCAATAATATTACGGAATATTAAGTGTCTATCACTAGTAGTCATACTCGTACTCACGGTTAGGGGTTTGCTTGAATACTTAACCCCAAGTTTTTAACTTCAGCATGTTTGTGTGAAGCCTGTGAGAGGTTTTACCACAAGGTCTCTTATGAGAGTGTTGTTTAATCGAAGTGTTATTACTCCTCTGCTTGTGTAAGTTGTCATTTGTTTGATTTGTCGTGTTTGTTAGAGCTTGAGTGTTTGCAAACTGTCCTGATTTCAGCATGGTCTTAGTTTCCGGAGAGAGAGCATGGAATCTGTGTGAGGGGTCATTGTGTGTGCTTCTCAGTGTGCACATGTTGAGCTGTCTGGTTTTCCTCTTTCTCTCTCTCAGGCTTGGTTCGGCGAGAAGTTTGATGTCCCGTTACAGAGTCCTCGCGGCCTGCGCTCCCCCCGGCCCGGCCCGGGTCTGGCTGATGTGTTCCATTATGACCAGTGGTTGGCTGTGCGACACGAAGCCACGCTGGTACCCATGCAGGAGGATCTGGCCATCTGGCTGAGTGGCATGCTGGGTAAACCTGCTCATGCAAAACAAGATGTCTATGACTCACTATCAGTGCACGAAAGTGAAAAATTACTGCCATTATAAGTCTAAATGCCATTTCCTTTCGTTGGTCAAATAACTGAAACCGTTTCGGAGTATATAGTTCGTTTCTTCACACCCTTTGCTGCAAGCCTCTCGTATAGCGGTGATATACGACCCCCGAAACAAGAACTCAATCTCTCAGTCTTTGTAGAATAATGGAGGGTGTTGCCTTTACCTGTCTGTCCACATGCTGAGCATGTTCACCCGGGTCAAAAGAATGTTCACCCATATTGCTCTGTTTGTTGCCTTTTTTTTCTTTCTTTTTTAGATTAAGTCCTCGTAATCCTATAGTCCTCTTTCAGATAATACACTGAATACGTTGTGGAATTTGAACAAATTACTAAAATGTGACTGTTTTTTGCTGTCGACCTCGTTCATTTTCCACTGACGGTGCTGGTGATTGTAGCATCATAAGTGTGAATTTTATGTGATGTTCGTAGTTTTTGGTCACATGACCGGCGTGGAGACCTGGAGGGCAAAACGGCCATAGAATTGCAGCACAGGCCTGTCAAGTTTACATGTATGCATTTGGCAGATGCTTTTATCCAAAGTGATTTACAAAAGAGGAACACAGTAATTCGTCAAAGGGCAAACAATATTCATAATATGCAATGCCCGGTTTATTAGACAACTTGATTAAAGGAACACTCCACTATTTTTGAAAATAGGCTCATTTTCCAACTCCCCTAGAGTTAAACAGTTGAGTTTTACCGTTTTCGAATCCATTCAGCCGATCTCCGGGTCTGGCGGTAGCACTTTTAGCTTAGCTTAGCATAGATCATTGAATCTGATTAGACCGTTAGCATCTCGCTCAAAAATGACCAAAGAGTTTCTATATTTTTCCTATTTAAAGGAACACTCCACTATTTTTGAAAATAGACTCATTTTCCAACTCCCCTAGAGTTAAACAGTTGAGTTAAACGGTAAAACTCAACTGTTTAACCCTAGGGGAGTTGGAAAATGAAAAAATAGTAGAGTGTTCCTTTAAGGCAAGATTAGGCAAGCTAGAAAAGAGGAGAATAGAGAGAGTGAAGGTTTTGGAAAGTGACTTTTTTTGCTCATTGTGAAGGTTCCATCTTGTACTTAAAGGTGCTGTATATAATGTTTTGACTGTACTAAAGCATAAAAATACCATATGTTTGCCGATTTTAAGGCAACATACCAAGTTCACATACTTGTTTCTCCTAAAAAACAATGCTTCAGCCAGTTATTCTACTTTGAAATGTGTGTTCCGTGTCGGAATGCCTGTTTTTGTGTTGGTCTGTGTGATTCCGCCCACTGCCAGTTTACCCAATAGGATTTTGAAACCCCCCGGGTTGCCAGTTGGTGGAAAACGCAATGTGTTGCAGCCAAACCAGCAAACCAACTGGGTCAGAGATTGAAGATTCTACCTGACCTGATAAAGCCTCGACATCCATCTAAAAAGCTCGATGACCTCAGAAATAGAAAGCTTGTTCCTGTTGTGTCTTCTCAATCTGGCAACCCGCATGAGCGTGGAGTCAGTCAGTCCACTAGTTGACAATATTACTTACTGCACCTTTAACGTGTAATTATATAGTGGTATTAAAATATCACATTCAGTATACATTTTTTTTGATGATGCATACTATATATAAGCAGATGAGCCTAGAATATGAATGCAAATATAAGCATTTTCCCATAGAAAACCATTATAAAGAAACGTGAAAACGTGAAACTTTGCGCAATGCGCTCACATTCTGGGCTCATCTGCTTGCCTGTATGCTTTATTAATATAGTGTATACTGAATTTGGTCTGTCTTAATGGATTAAGCCACATTTTTTGTAATGGTTTTCTATGGGAAAATGCTTGGCGTACAAGTGAGCATGCTGCGCAACTTGTGTTCATATTCTGGGCGCATCTGCTTAACTGTATATAGTGTGCATCATCAGTAAGTTATATACTGAATTTGGCTTTTTAAGATCACTGTTTTAGTATGTTAATACTTAGTACAATCCTGGTAAAAAATAATAGGCAGGAAAGCCTTGTTTTGCCCTCTATGTGAAAAATATGAATATGTTGAACTTCTAATCATCAAAGCCAGCTCGTGATGGCATAATGATGCTGAATTCAGTTAAAGGCTATTTAGTAACATGTAAGTCAGTTACATGGTTGTTGTCAGGTTGTTGGAAACATGGAGATATTTGTGTTTTTGCAGGCGAGCAGGTGACAGCCGAATGCTTCATGGAGGAGCTGGACAACGGTGTCAAACTGTGTCGCCTGGCTGGAATTCTGCAGAGTAAAATCCCACAGGACTCGGAAACACAGGTGTGTAAGGAACGTGTGACGTGGTGACGCAGCTCGCATAACCGCAGGACTGTTAACGTGTAATTCCCGTCTCTGTTTTGTTAACAGCTGCCCTTAAAGAAAATCCAGTTCAAGAAAAACGCCTCTCCTGGATCGTTTTTCGCCCGCGACAACACAGCGAATTTTCTGTCCTGGTGTCGTCACATAGGAGTGGACGAGGCCTATCTGTTTGAGTCTGAGGATTTGGGTAAGAGAACTTTTGACCATGTGTTTTTAACCAGGTGCAAATTATAATTAAAGGGATAGTTCACCAAAAAATTACAATTCTGTCATTAATTACTCACTCAGAGTGCTGGGCGGTATGAGCAAAAATTTATATCACGGTATTTTTCCAAATTATACCGGTTTCACGGTACATGACGGTATTTTGTACGGAAATACTGCAGTATATTGACTTCGAATGGATTGACTTATTTTACTGTCATGATGAGTTAATATTGTCAAAAAATACCACACTAAATAGTGACTAAACACGACCCCTTTTAATACATGTTAACCAGGAGTCACTCATTTATAATCGCGGCATCGTCTGATAGAATCACCATGCATCTACACTAAAGAAATAGAATATAGAATACACTATAGAATCACCATGCATCTACACTAAAGAAATAGAATATAGAATACACTATAGAATCACCATGCATCTACACTATGCGGTTGTTTTGGCTATATTACTTTTTTGTCTCATGCAGCGCACTGCCTGCGTCTGAGTAACAAACAAAAAAAAAACAACAAACTAAAAAGTGCATGTGATATTAACAGACGAACTACACTCATTTTTATAATTCCAAACAATCAGTAAGCGACAGGTGCTAGGAAATGCTGTTTTGTACTCATTTATTGACGAGTCGGCTGCGGTGTGCTTCTCTGCCGCTCACTGCACAGAACAGACGCCGAGAGAGGAAATATATATATTTTTGTCTTTTGACAAAAAAAATCCTTTAAATTGAATCAATACTGTATGTCATCAGTTCATATCCATCCATTTCAGTCAGATTTACTGACTAAAGATTTACTATTTCTATGTAATAAAATTTCTATGAAAATAACGTATTCACAATGTGACTTACACATTCCCACTAGTATATAACTTTTAAAAATAATTGTAAAAGTCCTGTATATGCTCACCAAGGATGCATTTATTTGATCAAAAATAAAGTACAAATCTTAATATTGTGAAATATTATTACAGTTTAAAAATAACCTTTTTTCCAATTTAAGATATTTTAAAAATGCAATTTATCACCCTCATGTTGTTCCAAACCCGCAAGACCTTTGTTTATCTTCGGAACACAAATTAAGATATTTTTGATGAAATCCGAGAGCTTTCTGACCCTCCATAGACCGTAACACAACTGACACGTTCCCGCATCGCTGCCATTCACAAGAGTACCACGACGCATGTGTGCATTCCTCTGTTCGTAAACAAGGTGCAGCACATGCATGTTCTACAAATTGAGTAAAGTCGTTATTTTTATTTTTGTGCACAAAAAGTGTTCTCGTAGCTTCATAACATTACGGCTGAACCACTGATGTCACATTAACTATTTTAATGATGTACTTACTAAGTTTCTAGGCCTGGGAACGTGTCAGTTGCCTTGCTGTCTCTACAAGGTCAGAAAGCTCTCGAATTTCACCAAAAATATTTTAATTTGTGTTCCCAAGATCAACGAAGGTCTTACAGGTAATTTTCATTTTGGGGCGAACTATCCCTTTAAGACTCTGCAGTGGTTAACAGTTAAGTTATTGTACTATTCAGCCATGAGCAGAACTTACATTGTTGCAACAAAACTTAATGAAGTGATTTCTGCAATACAGAAATCATGGAACAGAAGAATCCGTTCATAAAAATTTAATTTTGGATGAATAAATCAAAACTGTCATCAAATGCACACAGAAAAACACCAAAATAAAAGTTTGGTTTAACTTGAAGAAATTGTGACAGACATGTATTATTATTGTACAGTAGAATGTATTTCTCAACTTAATAATAATAAGAATAAGAATATAATTTATTAACCTTTTTTATGGAATATCACTCAATGTTACACAATTTTCCATCCATATTTTAATTTCAATAATAAATCTCTGTTGTGCAGCAGTTTGTTATTCAGCTTTGTTTTCATTAAATTAAAATAATATTTTATGCATTCATTTGTTTTATGGTTTTTGGTAATACATTTACAAATCATAAAACACAGAATCCAGAGACATTAAAACACACAACAAAGAATTTTTGATATGAACAATTCATAGTATTAAGATTTTAATAGTATATTAAAATGTATGAATTCACTTGATTAGACATGTTATTAAAATTTAATCAAAGCATTAAAACAGAATCCAAAGAATTAAACCAGAAAACACAGAACTGATAAAAATGAGTTGTTATAGAAGCAATAGCCATGTGGGCAGCGCTGTGTCATATGCCATAGCTGTGCACAAGCTGTTTATCACAGCTCCAGACTTATTTGTTCATTAAAGACATCATCAGCGACTAGTCGACTTCGACTCGACTTTCATCACGTAAAAAAGTCGACTTGAACAAATCAGAAGTCGTTCAACCCCTAGCGCATATGTCTGTTCACTTTTCAGAGCGCCGTCAGTCAAATCCATTCCACTTGAGGAATGCCCTAATAAATTAAACTCCATTCTGCATTTTAGCTACAGCCTTGACTTCCACGCTGCTGCTTCCTTAAATCCATTCCACTTGGTTCATTCAGAGTCCATATAAATTAAACTCCATTCCGTGTTTTCAGTACTCGCACCTACTGCACTCCCTCAACACAGCAAGGTAAACGATTATTAGCATCTCTGCTGCTCAGGTGGGTCTGGCTGTGTGCTCACATACTGTCACTAAACAAGCTGTTATTTAAGTGAATGTTCATCATTTGTTCGCCTGTTGCTTTTAAAGATATCATATAGTCTTTGTTGCAGCATTGAATTACAGTTACACTATGTACCCACATTTTTTGTTGCTTCCGACGCCCATGTTTTTATATCAATATTAAAACAAGAATTAGACTGAAGTGTTGAGGGTTTTGAGCTGCTCTCCAGAATTTCCAAACCAAAATGGATGTCAGTGGTGCATGTGGCTGAAACTGAGACTTTAGTGAAGGTTTTTTTCTTTTTTGCCAAGTTTTGAAAATTTTTGCATTAAGAATTTGACCTCTTTGCATTAAAAATGAGTAACAACATTTACTACTGAGTTGACGGGTCAATAAATGATCTTTTTGTCAATTTAAGCCCTTAAGAAGCAGGGCTATTATTAACTAAAACTATTAAAAACATTTTCGTTAACTGAAATAATGTTGACATAAAATTATAATTATTAGATGTAAAGCTTAAAATAAATTCAGTTTATTTGAAGTTTAAGATAAAACACCAAAATTATTAACTGTCAATAAATAAAAACTAAAAATGAAATAAAAATAATAAAGCAATTAAGCCCCAAGAAGCCGTGGTTTACAGTGAATTTATAACAGCTAAGGGACGTTGTTAGGTACGATGAGAAGTGAAGTGCCTAAAACCCCCTTAGCTGTTATGAATTCACTGTAAACCATGGCTTCACGGGGCTTATTGCTTTTATAAAACGGTTATTCCATATGGGTAGTAAGGTTTCACAAAATAAAACCGAGCAAATAAAGTGTAATGATATTAATAAGAACAGTATTCTTCCACCAAACAATGTAGCTCCTCAGAACTACCGAGCAACAGACAAACGTAAACAAAAGTGTGTGTTTGTAGAGTAATTTACAACAGCTTCGAACGTGGCTCAGCCAATCAGAATCAAGGACCGGAACTATCCGTTTTATAAAAAGATTTTTATGAATTAAATACAAAAAACAAGCTAATAAAATTAACAAAAGCACATAATCTCCTCTGTAAAAACCTTTAATTCTAATATGTCAGCAAACAAGAATTTTAGCAGATTTTTAATTAAATATTACCTCATTTGCATATTTAAATGTAACACAGTTTTGTGTTTCAATGTACTATGATTGATTAAATGTATAGTGATATACAGTGGGTACGGAAAGTATTCAGACCCCCTTAAATTTTTCACTCTTTGTTATATTGCAGCCATTTGCTAAAATCATTTAAGTTCATTTTTTTTCCTCAATGTACACCCAGCACCCCATATTGACAGAAAAACACAGAATTGTTGACATTTTTGCAGATTTATTAAAAAAGAAAAACTGAAATATCACATGGTCC
>NW_015505308.1:107050-138838 GCF_001515645.1 Sinocyclocheilus grahami | reverse complement strand
TATATTAGTTAAAACCTTACCCTATTCACTTATGTCTTCTGTAGCCTTAATAACTTTGACAATGAATGAAGGCTAAGTAACCATGGTAACGGCTCTCCCTCCCTTCCCCAGTCCTGCATAAAGAGCCGCGGCAGGTGTGTCTGTGCCTGCTGGAGATCGGACGCGTCGTCTCCAGGTAAGCGAACCGGCTCTGATGATCCCGCAGGTGACAGATGTCAGGTTATGCTTTGGGGTCACAGGTCAGGGGCTGCTTTAGGGGCTTTAAAGTTGGGTCGGGGGCAAATTTGCGTGGATTTTAGAGGATTTAAGTGAATTGGCTTCAGCGCTTAGAGCAGCTATTGTGCTGTAGAGAATCTGAATGTATAGAGTTACTAGAAGAACACAACAGTGACTGTAAGTTAAGGATAATGTATAATGTAAAGGGGTCTATTTTGTAATAATAACCATCTGAATGTATATTATCTTCCTTATTACCTTTTTATATAAATTTGACATGATTTTATGTGAGGAAGTCAGCAGTCATTTATGCAATTGAATGGTCATTATACACAAATATTTAATTGCATATTGTATATATAATTATGTCATGATTAGCTGGTTAGAATAGAAACAGAACTGTTAAGACAGTGTGTTGATGGGGTGTTTGGTTTTTTGGTTTAGGTTTGGGATAGAGCCTCCGGTTTTGGTTAAACTGGAGAAGGAAATCGAACTGGAGGAAAGTCTAATGATGACTGATCACTCGTCTCCAGTGAAAACATTCACTGTGTGCTGTCAGCACGGAGCCCTGTATCACGCTGTGAGTATCACACACACACACTGAGATCAGCCTTTTAGTTTGAGTTGAAACATTGCCTTAAGACTTTTTATAGTTTGTATGCAGTATGTATAGCTGCAAAAAAGGGCAGTTTTCTGTATGCATGCATTATCCAAATGACAACCTGTTAAATGTGCAGCATACAGCAGTACACACACTGTGTGTGTGTGTGTGTGTGCACACCAGTTTAGGTGGTTTATGAGGACACAAACTTGTATAATGGCATAGGTATGACACGGGTATTACAATATGAAGGTGGTTTATGAGGACACTTCCTGTTTCCCTGTAATTTAATAGGCTTTAAAAACATACTAAATGGTGTTTTTTATTTTATTTTGGGAAAATCTAAAAATGCAGAAAGTTTTCTGTGAGAGGTAGGTTTAGGGGTAGTGGGATAGAAAAAACAGTTTGTACAGTATAAAAACCATTATGCCTATGGAGAGTCTCCATAAACTGTGTGTGTGCGTCAGATACTGTTTCCCACAATGCAATGCACTCAACTTGACCTCCCAATTTCAGAGTAACAAATGAGCTGGAAGTGATAAACTACAAATTTTAACATCTAAAATCAGACTGCAAAAAGTATTCTGTTCCACATACTGTATAATATAATTTTAATGCTAATATGTTTTCTGTAGAAAAGCATTACCCATTTCACATTTTAATTGTAGGCTTAATCCAGGGTTATTATAGTGAACTGAAACTAAAACCATAAAACATATTCATTAAATACATATTCAATAAACATTACCTGAAATAAAATAAAATAAAAACATTTTATTTCACCTAGTTGCCAAGGCAAAACTTCTCATTTTAGTTGCCGTTGCAGTATTAAAATAACTAAAACTAAGTAAACTAAAACTTCAAACCTATATAGAAAAAAAGGAACTAATAAAATGACAAAAACTCCCATCAAAATGACTCGATGATTCTAAATAACCCCGGCAATCATCTGTAATATTGTAAATGTTCAGGAGAATTGCTAGCTTTGAGAAAATGTTTTATTTGTTGGATTTTCCTCCATGATGAGGCTCAGCATCTGTCTTCATTCTGACCCAGTTGGGTTTGCTATTGTCTATTGAGTGTGTAAACAGCAGCTGTTGTTTAGAGACATGTTTCACATGGGGCACAATTTTGCCCCAAACGCTAACATATTTACTGTCTCTCAGCCAAATAACCAGCAGGACACCCTTGGGTCCTGAGTTCAGAACAGCGCTAAACGTTCATACACTATCTGCAAACTAGCTGTTCTATTTCCATCTTGCAGTTGATTGAATTTTTCTCTCATTTCACCCAAACAAACTCTTCTCGTTTGTAGGATCGTGCGGACCAGGACGACCCTCCCTGTAACTGCACACAGAAGTATTCATATTCATATTCACTGTCTCTCAGCCAAATAACCAGCAGGACACCCTTGGGTCCTGAGTTCAGAACAGCGCTAAACGTTCATACACTATCTGCAAACTAGCTGTTCTATTTCCATCTTGCAGTTGATTGAATTTTTCTCTCATTTCACCCAAACAAACTCTTCTCATTTGTAGGATCGTGCGGACCAGGACGACCCTCCCTGTAACTGCACACAGAAGTTTTCCATCGAGTATCTGTCTGAGGGACGCTACAGGCTTGGAGACAGGATCCTGTTCATCAGGGTAGGAGCAGATTTTGGGACCGCTTTAGAAATCACGATAAAGTGGAAGTAGCAACAGATCTTTTCTTCCATATTGTGACAAACGTCTGAGTGTAAACGATCAGAAAAGAGACAAATGTAGGGCGGGACTTGGTTCTATGTATCAGTTGTTGATTGGATGTTGAGATGTGGGCGTGGCTCTTAAAAGTGGAGGCGGGGTTTAATAGCCCTAGATGTTTAGGGCTATTAAACCCCGCCTCCACTGGAAGATCCAGATAGGATATTTTCATTAAACATTATGAGGTCCAAAAGAAATATGCATATATAAGTTTCATTTAGAATGTAGATAGAGTAAATTTGTATTTCATGCCTATTTTAAGCATTTAAAACACTGTTACATTATCTTGTTTTCATTCTGTTTAAATCACATTGCAGTAGAGCAGATAAACCTTATGCAAACACACTCATCTGAGCGCACTTTTCTTGTCTATAGTCTACTGTAGCAGTCTACTAAATCCAATCTAGTTTGTTTAACCAGCATGTGCTGAACTGTCATAACATTCACACACACACGCACATCCAGATTGAACGTGTGCTTCCTGATAAAACATTGCGGTCACACTACATGCCAATGAAACAAGTGTATATAATAGTGATGAAAATATTCGGCCAAAAATGGGGGCTGAAATCATCTCTTCCTTTTTGCTGCTAGTTATAGCATGAAGTAAACATGAATGAACATCAAAAAGTTTATTGAACGAAACAACTTACTGAAATGCTTCATGTCTCATGTAATCACTCGGTTAGTGTTTCAACCACAGAAAGATGTCGACAAAACAGCTTGTAAACAATAACGTCACATTTACTTCTGAAAAGCCATTCAATATCCATAAACTCGGCTAGAAAAAATAACTCTAGAGAGGAGCATTATGATAAATATATGCACTTATTACATATTCATTATACTTTTACTTAACCTGTTGATTTCATTATGTATTAATATGTATTAATCTGTCATGAAAACAAGTATTTATATTTCAACAACAAATTGGAGTTCAAACATAATTATATAATTAAAAAGCTGATATAAAAACTGCCTAATGTGCAATTTATATGTTAGTACAACTCAGATTTTATTTGAGTCTGATTATTAAATAAATTTGATTAATTGATTATGAAATCTTTTTGGTTTTAGTTTTATGGCTAAATAAAAACTTCGGTTTTGGGGTTTCGGTAAAAATGTAATGTCTTGTTTTTTGTTGATTATTAAGTAAATTTGATTAAATGAGTAAACTTTATTTTTGGTTTTTGGCTAAATAAAAACATAGTCTTTACATACTTTTCATTTATATACATCTTAGTTTTTATTTGAACGTTGAATATTAAGTACATTTGATTATTAAATATACTTTCATTTTGATTTCAGTCAAAATAAATGTTAGTGCATCACTAGTATTTAATTCTGTGTTTGCTTACTAATTCAAATCCTCTCTCTTAGATGCTCCATGGGAAGCATGTGATGGTGCGTGTCGGTGGAGGTTGGGACACTCTGAAAGGGTTTCTGCTGAAATACGACCCTGATCGTGTGCTGCAGTTCACCACTCTAGAGCAGAAGATTCTAGCCTATCAGAAAGGCCCGTCCGGCCCAGGCCCCGCCCACACCGTGCAGGCCGCGCAGCCGCCCACGATGGATCCCATCGCAGCCATTAACCTCCTCCCAGAATCATCCTCTTCATCGTCATCCTCCACGATGTCCATTTTTAAACCTAACCTGCCCACGCCCCGCGGCGTCACCCAATCGCCAGCTTCCACGCCCCGCAGTGTCACCCAATCACCCGCTTCCACGCCCTTAATGCCTCGAAAGGCTGCCGCACCCAAGAAGATTTTTCACACACCCACAGCTTCACCGAGAACCACCCCTCTTTCATCGCCCGTCCCGAAAAGAAGCCCGCTTCCCCAGTCAACCCCGACTGGGGTTTCCCAAAAAGCCCCTTCCGCCACCTCCAAGACCAAACTGCACCCGCGTGGATCTCCATCTCAACCTCACAGTCCCGTCTGTCCCGAACCCACCTGCAAGCTGCCTAAACCTTCAGCCCCACCGACATCTGCGCAGAAACCTGCCCAGCGCAACAGCCGCCCTCCTCCGGCACCCGTCCGTTCGCGGCTCGCCCAGAGACGCCCTCTTTCCCCTGTCTCCGCCCTGCACTTAGATTCTAGGAAGGGCCGTCCCGTTTCCCCTCGCTTGGCTCCGAATGACCCCAAACAGACGATTCCTCTCGCAAAACCTTCTGTGACCTGCAAGAGTAAATTTGTAGAGCAGAACACAGCTTGTGCTACGCAAACCGTCACGTCTGTCAACGTTAAAACAACCCACAGGAAACCTCTAGTCAGCAGTAACCCTCCTGTCCAGAGCACCGCTACTAAACCAGCACCTACGAGCACTACCCACAAACACACGGCACGGACGAAACCCAGCAAACGTGACGAACCCTACTTTGAGATGAACAATAAGAGAAGGGTAAAGAACTAAGAATGCTGGGGTATTTATTCAGATGCCGTATTTAATTTTATTTAAGTGAAAATGAGGCTGTGACGTGTGCAGTCTGTTTGATTTGTTGAATGTTTTAAATGTTGAAAATACGTTTTCAAACATTAAAAATATGTTTCTAGTGGCCAAGCTAATAAAATGAGACTACAACCTATAAACACACTACACAGCTATCTTTAACAGCCTCATTTTCATTTACATTGAATTAAATATGACATAGCCTGTTGGCTTGCTTTGCATCGGTAAAAACATCCATCTCTGCTTTCATTGGTGCTCGGATATGTAGTTGCGACTGCAGCACTCATCATACATGGATTTAGTCGGATGCCATATTTTATTTGATTCGAGTGAAAATGAGGCTGTGCAGTCTGTTTAATTGGTTGTATATTTTAAAGTATTGCAAATATGTTTTCAAACATTGACAATATGTTTTATTAGAGGCAAAGCTATGAAAATGAGACTTTTAATTCGGTACAACCTATTAATCTGTCGCACATCTGTCGTTAACGGCCTCATTTTCATTTAAATTAAATTAAATATGACATAATTTGTTTTCTTGGCATCTGCCAAAATGTTCCTCTCAAGCTTTCATTTGTGCCATGCTAAAAATCATCAGGATATGCCTGGAAATGGATACATTTTACATTAAAAAAATAATAATTAACACGTTTTTAATTTCCTCTTTAGCTACTGTAATTATCATTATTTTAGCTGAGCGGTTAGCAAGCATTTATAGGTTTAGCTTAATTGTTTAAAATCATGCACGGTTATCTGCAAACTCATATCATCGTTTGTGTTTAATAAGTTATTTTAAGTCAGTTCATATCTGTTACGCAATCTGATTTGACTCCTTATTCAGTTATAAATGGATCAACATGACTTATTAATTCCACAAATCATTTATTCGCTGTATGTCAATGTACTTCATAAGAAAAACCAGCAGAATGTTATAAAAGCAGTAAGTGTGTGTGTTTAATGTCTTCATGTATGATGCAGATGCTCTGCAGGGCGTTCAGATCATGTAACGCTTGCAAACGCCTGCTGTTCTGTTTCCACTTCATATTTACATTAAGAGGACTGTTACTGTATTACATAAGAAACATATGTAGATGGAAATCCACTCCTGTCGTTTCAGCTCTGATCTGACACCCCATAATATGCAGAAACACATCTCTACGGCAACCAAAGTGAAATTCATGTTTGACTCTCGAATGGCATCGTTTTAGAGCACATTTTAAAAACTATTTTAAAGTATTTAGGGTTTATGTGCCTTAAATGTGTGTTTGTTGGAATATATGTGTGGTTTATTAGCAAGAACTGTATTTAGTCGAGATGGTTAGTTTGGCAGGTACTGCGGTTTAATTTGTATGTTTTAAGTTGGTCAGACAGCCAGCTGTTATTAAATGAAATGCTACCTCCTTTACGCCACACAAATACTACTGACTCAGTCTTGCCCATAAACACCTGAGCTTTTATTTTATTACACCGTCCAGAACAATGATAAATAATTTCCAGTGTGTGGCCTATACAGAAAGGTTTTTATAAATATAAATTTTATGTGTAAGAGTAATTGTTCTCTTTTTTTTTTTTTCCAGATAAAGTTCTTTTGATTCTATTTTTGTGTGAGAGATATTCTTCCAGCACTTTAAGAAAATGTTTGTTTTGAATGTAGCTTATTTTCTTTGTTTTGTTCGTTTGTGCTTTTTTGCATTCTGTCAAATAAAGATCTATATGGTGTATAATTTCCTGCATTTTTAGCCTACTTGAACGTGGACTTATTCATTCAGAGTGGCAGGTAAATTAAGCTTAATCTGGCATTGTGTACATATCAGGATAATATTACAGTGTGATGCAGTGAAATCCAAGTCTTTCAGATAAAATTGTAATTTATTTTAAGACCATCATAAATGATAACAATTACAGAAATGAAAGAAAAAGAGTATAAAACTAAGTATATTCTACTTGAGTACTCTAATCTAACATATAATAATCTTCAGAAGTCAAAAGACAAAGGCCTTTGGAGCATGTGATATGAGCAGAAGAAAAGAAGAAGCTGGAATAATATATACTAGAGATTACATCACCAGATGTTTTGGTCTGGATCAAATATTTCTCCTACCTCATCTGAATTAAGTTCAGGACTAGGTCACTTTGACATGACCTGTGAAATGCAGTAGATAGAAGTCAGATAAAAATAGAGATATGGTTGTGGTTTTACATCCTTCCAGCAGAAACAACAGAGTTAAGCAATCTTCAAATCTCATCTTGCAAACACCAGCTCTTGGAAAGAACATCCTTCACATAAAAATATTTCGTGCTCAACATCTTTCCATAACAAAAATATACCCTTTACACGTCAGACCACTATGGAATATGATTATAAATGGAATGCATGAAAAAGGAATAATAAAATTAGTAATACTGAATATATAAGTATCATAAAACAGTAAATATAATGGAGTAACAAGAAAAAATCATAACTCAATGTTTAACTGAATATGCAAAATATAACAACATTGAAATTTGCATACACCACATTGAAAATGAGTTTTACTACATCAATATCTCCTCTGATCATCGATATAATGAGATTATAGCAGCTCATGTGTTAGTGCTGCGCCCTAGTGGCTAAAAAGACTAACTACAAGCTGAGGGTTTAAATACTTACATTTGATATTTGACCAACCAATGCAATCTAACTAGTAGTTTATGCCAGGATTATTATAGTAAACTAAAATATTAAAATAATATTAAATATTAAAATAAACGGCAACTGGAAAATATATAGAAAACTTTGTATTTGTAATGTAAATGTGTTGAAAGGTTTTCAGTCAGTTGTCAAGGCAACATTCTCATTTTAATTTAGTTTAACTTGATAAAAACTATTGGCTAAAATACCTAAAACTGAAATAAAAATAAACATTATCTAGACATTTTAAAACAGAAACTACTAAAAAAATGACTCAAACAGCAAAATTACTCAAATGGAAAATACAAAAACTGATTAAAAATATTACTATTAATATATTAATAAAAACTACAATAGTATCTAAGTGATACTAAAATGCATTTTGACTCATTTCTGATTTGTGTTTTTATAGGTTATTTTCAATTAGCATGTAGATGCATATAAAAATCTATTTAAAAAAATATAAATGTGTTTCTTAGGCAAATTCTAGCATGTGTTTCTTGGCAAAATAATGCAAGTATGTTCTTGGTTAAGATGCAGCAATTTAATACAGAACATTTTCCACGTTTAACCACATGATAGCGAACTCTACCCACTTTTATCGATCATATCTGGCTACTTGCAGCTCGTCTTCTCTCCTTCAAAACCTTCATGTGCTACTTAATATCTTGCTTTATTGGCATGACTGTAAATGATACATTATTGCCAAAGCTTATTATGCATGTACAAAAAGATACAAAATAATAATACTTGTTTCACTTCTGTTTCAGTTTTTATAACCATTTCTTACAATGTGTAAGTTGTTGTTTTTTAGCATGTAAGTTTGTGTTGTTTTTTAGGATTACTGATAAACTACTGCCGTTTGATTTGTATTATTTGTATTTGTTCTTTATTTTAATTTGAGTTAAATTATGTCTGAATTGATTATGTCTGTATAGGTATTTTATTAAGTTTTTAGTTTTATTTCATTTGAGTTATTTTAATACTTCAACAAACTAAATGGAAATGAAATAATATATATTGCATTTATAAATGTGTATGTACACATACAGTATATATGTATGTGTGTGTGGTTGTACATACACATATGTAGTTGTTTTTTTGGTGTTTGGCTTAGTGTTATGTTAGAATCATTATGCTCTTATACCTTTTGTTCTTTAATATTTTGTATAATTGTTATATACAATTGTTTTTAGCTTTATTTTTTTTTTCATTTAAATGTTAAGTTTGGAAATTTTGTTGTATGCATTTGTCACTTTTATTTAATCTCTTTATTTTTAAAATGTGTATAGGTAGTATTTATACAGTTGTAGCTTCTAGTTTTGGATCTGTTTTTAGATGTTTTAATACTACAACTGATTGCTTCTGTTGTCCTCATCTGTAAGTCGCGTTGGATAAATGACTAAATAAAAAAAAGTAATGCATTATGTTACTTTTGCATAACTTTTTTCTCTCAATAACACAAATGTTATGTTTCTCTGAAGTCATTTTTTCTTATTAGTATTTTATTTTTATAACATGTATAACAGAATGACAGTAGGCCTAAATCATATGCCAGGGAGCAAGACAATAATGTACCTTTTGAACAAATTCACAGTTTTTACAGCTTTCTTATTAGAAGACTCAGAAATCATACACATATAGAGATTTAAATGTAAAAATTCTAAAGAAAGGCTTTCACTTACAAAATTTACATTTATGCATAAAATATTTAGCCAGGAACAAAATAAGGTTGAATACATAAAAAACATCTGACTGTTCACTATTAGTATGGTTGATCATCTAAGGTCAGCAGCAAAGACGTTGGTTAATAAAATGGAATAAAGGATATTTGTGTTATTTAACATGTTTGCGTCATGTCCTGAGTTTGCATTTGACTGTTTTTATTCATTTTGAGGAATATTGAATCTGTTTTTGTGCGAGTGAGATGAGTAAATACATGTTGGCATTTAGTCTAGAACTGCAGTAACATCATGTTCACACAATGCCTCTGCACTTACTCCCGATTTATCTCAACTGGACAGGAGAGCTATCAGTCAATACATGAGAAAACATAGTAACTGGCGTTACTTATTTTCTTGTCAATTTAAAAGTAATGCATTACTTTACTAGTTACTTGAAAAAAGTAATCTGATTAAGTAACTCGCGTTACTTGTAATGCGTTACCCCCAACACTGGTCATTAGTAACCCTTTGAAATATTAATTATTTAATTTATTTTTGATTTTTTTGAAAAGTGTGTGCAAAAATTAAAGTTTGATCACATTCTAGGGTTACTATTATGCATAAAAACCCTTATACAATGCTGATAGGAATACTGAGATTGTTGAGATTTCGAAATTGTTACATTATTGTAACATATTTCATAAAATTGTTATATTAGTGCTACCAGTATTACAACATCAGTATTGTAACTTATTTGTAACATTTGAACTTTTAATTTAGTGTAATATTCACTGTAACTTTTTCATTGCAACATTTTAGTGCAACTTGGATTTATATGTATACCTAAACGCACTATTATCCCAGCGGACACTATTGTTGCCATCAACATGTTTACTCGTTCTATGAAAACACTCAACAAAACTGAATTATTGTGAATTCGTATATTAATGCTAGACACCTTAACGATAACATGTACCAAAAATCTTTTTTAACATAGCCTTTTGTACTGGAGCTTTGATGCGCTCATGGTGCAAACATGAATTAAACTGCTCTGGTCATGTGACAATTTGCACTAACCATGTGACACTGCACATATTTAACTGAGACCCTTTATTTTTTCCATATTTGCAGGAAATTCACTAAAACACCAGTCGGTAACATTTTTAGAGCTTTATAAATTAAAACTCAAGTTAGTAGTTGACACGTGACATACAAATAAGTCAAATATACTGAACTCTATTAATTTAAATAAATCGCATGGTTCTTTGTGGGGATAGAAAACAACAAACACTTTGTCTGACTCAAGATTTAATATTTTCATGACGTTAAACTGTCAGTTCCCTTCCCCCAACCGACGCTCACGGCTGGCTCCGTTTTTAACTGTGTGGCGGAGTTTCGCGACTCCCCCTTTGCGCCAGCGAGCTCCGTCTATTGTTCATGAGCGGCGCTGTGGCTGTTGCAGTACCGGCGCTTGCCTGATGGGGGCGCCGCGGAGCCGCGCGGCCTCGGGTCTTTTTGTCTGAACTGGATCCCGCTGCCGCTTCACAGTGTGCGCGATTAAACCGGAGCCGCGTCCGTCCCGCACTGTCAAAAAAATCCACTCCAAACCCCAACACAAGCGCAGCCGGTGCCGTTGTTTCCCCGTGCAGCCATGAGCGGTGCCGCGGTGCCGTTGGACTGAGCTCGCTCGGGTTCGCGGGCTGCTCGGGCTGCCGTTGGAGCGGGTTTCTTCATTCTCATCCTCCGTCATTTCTTTAACTTTTCAAACACGCAGCCGCGCCGGAGCGGAGCGGACCGGAGCATGGGATCCCCGGACTCTTAGGAACCGAATCTGAGCCGGGGCTTTGACCGAATTTCAGCGAAACGATGGCGAACTCGACGGGGAAAAACCTCCCCGTGCAGCGGAGGAAAGGACAGGCTTTCCTGGACGAGCTGCGGCAGTTTCACCACAGCAGAGGGTGAGCGGGAATTTCGCTCTTATTATAAGTTGTGTGACCGGTGAGGGGGTCCGGACGGTGCTCAATTGGGCTGTTTTTCTCCACAGATCTCCGTTTAAAAAGGTTCCCGTAGTGGGTGGGAAGGAGCTGGACCTGGGCGCTCTGTATATGAGAGTGGTGTCTTTAGGGGGCTTCGCGAAGGTAAGTTCCTCACACACACTAAACTAAACATTTTTCATCTCTCACACACTCTTCCAGCCCGGTTCGGCGGATCTGTCTGCGGTTCTGCCGTGCATCGGCCTGTGTATGGATGTATGTATGTATGTGAGTGAGTGAGTGAGTGAGTGTATGTGTGTAGTGAGTGTGTATGGATTGGCCCCAGACGCGCACACACACTTTCACACACACACACACACACACTCAAAATTACCGGGCGGCTTTTACATCGATAACCCGGACCGAGGCTAAAGCACCGAATCCCGTCCGGACCCGCCGTGTACACCGGCGGCTTTATCCCTCTCGTGTGGCGGAGGATTGAGCGACTGTAGGCCGCACACAGGCCTGTGTATTCCGCGCTGTAAATACAGCCGCAAACCTCGCACAGATCCGCGGTCCAGACGCGGGGGCTCGGACGGGTTCGCCTCAGAGCACCTTGTTTCTCGGCTGCTGGTTTGATTTATTCATTTCACATGAGAAAGTGTAAGTTAGCCGGAGTGCTAATGGGAGTTAGCATGCACACACATACACAGACACTCTGACACACACGGTCCTGCATCGGAACCGAACCCCTCTCACCTGTCTCATCACCCTACAGGTGTCCGACAAGAACCAGTGGGCCGAACTGAGCGAGGATTTCAATTTCCCCAGGAGCTGCTCGAATGCTGCTTTTGTTTTGAAACAGTACTACCTTCGGTGAGTCTTTCTTATTCAGTTTCTCTCTCTGATCAGCTCCGGCACATGTGCTCAATGTTTACAGGCGCCTCTCTGCCCCGATGCACTCAAACATGCGGCTCGGTTCTGACTCAGAAGCGTGCGTTTTGGAGGATCGTATGTTTGTGTTGATGATTGCATTAAGGAGACTTTTTACAGTGTTTTTTAAGTTCAGCTCTTGTTGTGATGCTAATGCAACATTATGGGGCAAAAGTAATCTAAATCAGGGTTTACACTGATAAGTTGTGCTTCTGGACTTGTATTTGAGTCACTTTTAAGGATGCATCTGTCAGTTGCATTGAAGTATTTTGTTTTCATGGCAGGTTCTGTATATGTGAATAAGAGGATTTAGTTTAAATAGTTTAACCCTTTTCTAATTGCAGTTCTTTTTTTCTATAAAGTGTTATAATGCAACTTTACTTGTGTTTTAATATAGAAAGATTTTAAAATACAAATCAGGAGTTTTACGGCTTTTAGATGGCTATTTTGGACTTGCAATGCATTTGGGTCACTTTTAAGGATGCATCTGTCACTTGCATTGGTCTATAGGAGTCTTTTGTTTTGTAGGCATTTTTGTGGTTTGATTTTAGTATTTTTTTGGAAAAAAAAGCTTCACAACATGCATGTGCTAATTCTTGTATATTTAAATATGAGACAAAAACTGTAAATGAGGCCTTAGTTTAGATAGTTTTTTGCCACTTGATTAATGCATGGTTCTTTGTAAAATGTTCTGATGTAACATTACAAGTGTTTTAATATGTTGGATTTTCAAGTCTAAATCAGGAGGTTAGAGGGTTGTATTTGGGTCACTTTTAGGGATGCATCTGTCACTTGCATTGGTCTACAGGAGTCTTTTGTTTTGTAGGCAGAGCTTTGTCATTTATCTGGTTTGCATGTGCTGAGTCCTGTATATTTAAATAAGAGACAGGAAACTTTACAGTGGTGGATGATTGTTTTGGATCTGTGTTCAGACTTCAACTGTCACTTTATTTTGCCCTGTAGAACGTGTTTTGTGCTTTCTAGGTTATCTGTGTGTTTATGAATGTGGGTAATGGTGTTTTACAACATGCACACGGTTGATTCGTGTGTTAACCACCAAAGACATTTCACCAGCTGTTACACATGCAAAATCGTACTGTTTTTATATATTTGTAGTATCAGCAGTGAGGAGCGTATGGCCTTAGCACTGCGGTCTGCTCTACAGTGAGCGCGGCTGCTGGTTTTCCACGTGCGTTTCTCTCTAGTTTAGTAGGTTATGGGGGGGTGAGACAGACAGACTTGGCAGCAGGGAGCGTTTAGGCTGTGTGGGCCGTGAGAAGGAGACATACACCTGCCATGCAACGGACTAAACGTAATTACCATTCTGCAAAGTGTCTTTTACCGTCCTCACAGTCATTGCAAGAGAGGTTGCTCCACAGAAAGATTGCATGATCTTTAACTGGCTTTATTTGCAGCATATGCATATTTTTATTAGATGTGCTCTCTTTGGGTTTCATAATCAAAGGTCTCAGTGCTGCTCAGTTCTGATGTAACGCTGGTTGTTTTTGATATCCTGGAGAGGTTTGTGTCATGTTGAGGTGTATCCGTCTCTAAGGGATTTTGGAGCGCTCTGTGGAAGCGAAGCCAAAGAGTTTAGACAGACATGATCACTCCGAGGAAATCCAGTAGCTGTAATGAAGAATCTTTTTTTTTTTTTTTGCAACATCAAATGAGAGAAAATCTCTGTATGTATTATGCAGTATTACATATTATGTTTGTTTGTGCAACTATAAATGTAAACACTCAAAACTAGTAATGTGATTTGAGCCGCAGGTGTTTTGATTGGATCAGGATGCTGGATTGTTTTAATTACAGATGTAACTTACAAAGACTTTTTTCCAGCAGCGTTCAAGGTTTATCTCAAAGCCGCGGAAAACCTTGGAAGTGTCCCACACAAGGGAAAAGTCCTGCAGGGATTGAGAAGATCTTGCTTTAGCAGATCCTCATTTCTGTCGGATCTCACTTAGTCTGATTCACTCACCGACAAATGCTCGCTGGCTCCAAAGTGTCCCGTTTTCTCACCAGTGTGAGTCTTCAGACAAAAATGAAGGATTTCATTTACACTTGTTTGACGGATTGCAGTAGAACAGGTGTCTCCATTAGGACACTGTTGTCTAGTCTAACTCTTATCGCTTACGCCGAAAAAAGGGATTCGGTTGTGTGTTTACTCCGTCGCTGCTGAGGAAGAGCTGGCGAGGGATTTGAACTTGGGTCTTTGGGTTTGTGGTGTGATGCGCTTACCGCTGAACCACTCGGCACTGATCGGAGCCTGTGAAATGAGTCATTTAAATGTGGCATCTGCAATCAGGCACTCCGTCTGCCAACTAAAGAGGGGAGAGCAGCTAAACAACACATGTCAATGTCTTAAAGGGGTCATATGATGCTTTTTTTAAAGATCATTATTTTGTGTATTTGGTGTAACAGAATATGTTGACATGCTTGGCAAATAGTCTGTATCACAGTGTATCGGAGCATGTGTGATGTTGTGGTTCGTTCTTTTTTTTTTCTGAGACCAATCATTTATTCACTTTTGCGAATCGGTTGATTCAGTTCATGTCAATTCATTTGACTCATAATTCAAATGTTCCCCCGTTTTTGAGAAATATTTGGTAATGGTTTATTTTACGGTGTCTTTGTTACACAGTACATGTACTTACTAAACTAATAACAGTAAATTATGCAAAATTACAAACTAACCCTAAAACAAAGCCTATAGTAACTAAGCACTATGTTAATCAGTATAACTATACACTACTTAATTGTGTAATTACGCTGTATCAAGGACACCTTAAAATAAAGTGTAACCAAATTTTTGCTTCAAATAAGCATCGAATGTTGTGATCTTTACACTTCAATCATGCTATTTTCTCCCAAATGAAGTTCCATCTCATAGTTAATTGATTTGTGAATGCTTTGTGAATCTGTTTATTTGCAGATTTAACATCACTAACTCTTATTGCATGCAAATGAGTCTCAAATGCAGATTGTCTGAACACATAGAATAGGCTATCATTTCATGTCTAGCCAGACAGTTGTTGGTCTCAGATTTGTTTTTGGTCAGTCTGCTCTCAGTTTGGCCTTATAGGGTGTAAATTTAGCATGTAAATATGTAGAACCTCATGCTCATGTTATGATCAAGTGTTTAATTTATTCTAGTTTACCCCCAGCCTGCTCTGCTTTAGTTAAGTTCTACTGTAGTATTAAGGAGCTGCATTGCATCCCGTTTGAATTCTGTTTGAAGATGTATTTGTTGCATAACTGTTATCTGTAGTCCTATTTGATTTTCTCCTAGACACACTCCATATATTCAGCAGCTCCTGCAGGTGAAACTTGACCTTTTTCTTCTGTGTCTCCAGTAGAGGGCAGTAATTCTCTGTCTGGACCTCAGAAACGGGGCCGTTCACGTGAGGTCTGACTGGATGCCGTAGTTCCTCATCATTCAGCTTCATTTCTGTATTTACATCTCCGGTTTGGACAGCAGATGCTGTGTTTTTTGCCTTTTAGGTTTATGAATGAAAAGAAAGTAATGGTTGCTGGAGATCTGCCTTCCCTCAACATCTGTTTGTGATTATCGAGTGCTGCTGAAGGTCTTCATTAGCTGATTCAGGTGTATTTGATTAGTGCTGGAGATAAACTTTGCAGGAAGGTAGATCTCCGAGAACAAGACTGAGCGCCCCTGACTTAAATTGTACATAATAAACCTGATGATTTCAGAAGGTCCTCATTTAGTGTCTCGAGAAGCATCAGCCTGTAATCAGCTCTGGGTTTGTCTGAACTCACACGCTGACCTACCTGAGACGATCATCAGCATCTACGTTACGTTTTTTTTGATTCATTGAGTTGCAGGTGGTGAATATATAATGTTGATATACAATTTAAAGCGATAGTTCACCCAAAATTTTAAATTGTCATTATTTACTCGCCTTCGTGTCATTCCAGACTTGTATGACTTGAACATAAAAGGTTATTTTGAAGAATGTTGGTAACTAAACAGTTTCAGTTCCCATTAACTTTCGTTATATGGACAAAAAATACAGTGAAAGTCAAAGGGAACTGAAACAGTTTGGTTACCAACAGTCGTCAAAATATTTTCTTTTTGTGTTCCACAGGAACAAGGTTTGGAAGCACATGAGGGTGAGTAAATAATGACACCGTTTTCATTTTTGGGTGAACTATCCTTTTAATTGCAGCAAACAAGTTTTTGCGCATCACCGTAATTCACATAGCTAGATTGTGAAATAAATTTAAATTTTACAAGGGAGAACTAGCATTTCTCTAGTGGGTCTGGTTATCTGCTAGTTAGTTATCTTGTTCAGTGATACTATCACTAATTAAAATCCTACAATTACACAGTCCAGTGAGTTGAATGTCTGTCCACACTCTGTGTGTCCAGTACAGCGTGTTGTTTTGTAGTGTTTATGGAGTGCAGATATCTATTTATAGTGTTTGTATTGTAGCACGTGGGAGGTGTGTGTAAGTGAAAGCTCATTCAGTTGAGGGAACCACTCATGAGTCATATTTATACACGGAGCAGGACTGTGAATATTACTATTTGACTCACAATACGGTTGATCCCTGATTCTCTGGAATAAACTGCTTGTGCTTTCTGACTGTCTTTCAGTATGTGAGGTAACAGAGTTGTGTGATATGGTAAAGTGTGCAGTTATCTTGTGTTTTAAGTATGTTTAGAAGGTTGCAGACTTTTGCATGTGTGTTTTCTCTTTGCATTTGACAGACCAGTTAATCGATGTCAATGTCTGTTTGGCTGATTAACACAAGTTCATCTTAGTGTCACTTCCGAAATCTTGTCAAATCTTAATGAAATAATGTGTAAGGTGCATCTTAAAGGAATAGTACACCCAAAAATGAAAATTGGCAGAAAATGTGCTTACTCTCTGGCCATCCAAGATGTAGATGAGTTTGTTTCTTCATCAGATTTGGAGAAATGTAGCATTGGATCACTTGTTCACCAATGAATCCTCTGCAGTGAATGGGTGCCGTCAGAATGAGAGTCCAAACAGCTGATTAAAAACATCTCAATAATCCACAACACTCCAGTCCATCAGTTAACGTCTTGTGAAAAGAAAAGCTGCATGTTACATACAAATGCTAATAGATTTTCTGAGTCCCTGAGGTAGGCAGGTTTGTCTGTGTGTGTTTTGCTCATGGAAATGAATGACATTCGCACATTATCTCTCCAAACAGTCGTCTAAATGCAGAAACCGTCATCTGCTTATTTTAAACATGCTATAAAATGTGTACAATACAATTATAACCACTCAGTCTTTTAAACGGGTGCTCACTGGTCAGTGAATAAATGTGTCTGGATGTTTCATGTCTCTTAAATTTCCCCTGGGATCATGAGTGTGTATCTATCTGTCATTCTGTGTGCTGATGTCTTTTTCTGGTCTCTCTGCAGCTATTTAGAGAAGTATGAAAAGGTGCATCATTTTGGAGAGGAAGATGAAGAGGAGCAGCCGGGGAATCCTAAACATTTGCTTCCGATTGGTGCAATACCCACGTCATACAACTACCAGCAACACACTGTATCAGGTACAGATGTGCCCTGTCTGCTTCTCTGAGACTTAAACGCACGCACGCATGCACACACACACACACACTCAGCTGGCTCAAAGGTTTAATGTGTGTTGGAGCTGCACCTGTGAGAACTCTTAATGCCATGAAGGAAATAGTATTCCTGCCACTGCACTCCTTTCAGAGAGACCGATGATTTTTCCCTTTACATAAGGATTGGGGTAGGTTTTAGTCTCACTATTTGAGGACATGAACATGTGAACTTCATTTCCAGGACTGCTCTGAGAATCATTTCGCCAACATTTTACCAATTCATGTGATTAAAGATACACACACACACACTCAAAGATCTTCATGACAGTCTGCCAAAATGAGTTTGGTTTAATTTGAAAAAATTTGGAGAATGTACTTCTCAAAGTAATAATAATAAAAATGTGGTTTAGTAAAACATTTTCTCAAAGCATATGACACAGACAGTAACACAAATTTTCATCCATGTTTTAATTTTAACAATAAACTTATGTGCAGCACTTTGTTTGCTAAAAAAAGAAAGGAATTGTTTATTTGATTTAAATTATAGAAGATTTAGACTGTATTAAATATTGCTCTTGAGTTTGCCATGAATATAGTCTTGTGTAGCAAAAATCATAACCACAGTTTTCCATAACACATGTGTATTAAAATCATAAAGCACAGAATCCAGAAAAATTTAAACTGATGACACTGAAAGGTTTTTTTTTTTTTTTCAAGAAATTCTTAGGACACTGTTGTTGTAGACGTCTTTTTTGATAATCAAAATTTCATATAAAGGTTGCACTATTTTACAGTATGTGCACTTCCTATGTGCTTATCTAATGAAATACGGAGTAATACAAGGTAACTATATTGGTTAAGATTAGGTTTAGGGGTAAGTTTAGTGTTATTACCCATTTACTTTTTTTGTACTTCAATAAGTACATAGTATGTACATGCAGAAGAGGATTGTAAAATAAAGTGCAATCAATATTTCATAGGGCTTAAACCCCTAATCTTCTTTATGCTGATGTAGATCTTTTTGGGAGAAGTTAAGTTTACATATGTGGTCTGAACAACCAGATGCATTCACACCTGACTGAGTCTAGTTTTGTATGAGTCTCAAGACACACTGGGACTGCTCACAATGTCTTCAGGAACTCTTTAGAAATATAACACAATTTATCTTTTGCTTATGCTTTGTTTGACAGACTATCTCCGCCAAAGCTATGGGCTGTCGACGGATTTCGTCCCTCCATCCGATTACAACAAACTGGTGCTGTCTCTCCTGTCTGGGTTCCCAAACGAGGTGGACTTCGCCATTAACGTGTGCACGCTCCTGTCCAACGAGAGCAAGCACGCCATGCAGCTAGAAAAAGAGCCCAAACTCGTCACGCTGCTGCTGGCGCACACGGGAGTCTTCGACGACTGTGCGTTGAATACTGCGGCTACTAGAGTATTTGCACTTTGGGACGGCATACGTGTGCTAACATTACATATGTTTGTCTTTCAGCATTAGGCAGCTTTTCTGCTCTATTTGGGACAGACTGGCAGGAGAAAACGTCACGGGACTTTGTGAGGGTAAGAGAAGATGTCAACTTGCATTTCTTGCTTGCTTTCTGTTCTTGCGCTCTTAACTCTTGTTTTCTTGTCTTCATAGTTTTGGAAAGATGTCATTGAAGACAATGAAGTAAAAGATCTCATCTCAGACAAGAGCTGCACACCCCAAAGTATGTGGTTACTCTTGTTTCCTTTGATGTGGTGAATTGTAGTTTGGCTTTGATTAGTCGATGTTTTAACCAAGCATTACTTAACACTAAGTGTGCATTGTGTATTTTTCAGACGTATTGAAGACGAGGGATGTCTGCACTCCTCTCTTTCACCCGGCACGTGCCGTAGGCATCGGAGACGTCGAGGGCCAGCGGGTGTTGCAGGTGGCAATGATTCTGAGGAACTTGTCCTTCGAGGAGGCCAACATCAAACTCCTGGCAGCTAATCGCACATGTCTGCGCTTCCTCTTACTGTGTGCGCATTGCACCTTCATCCAGCTGCGGCAGCTGGGTCTCGACACACTCGGCAACGTCGCCGGAGAGGTTAGTCCACAATCTACAAGTTCTTTAGAGTGCTGCAATGACGACATTTTTTTGTTTGCATCACCAAGATTCCCTTTTCAAAAACCCAATAGGATTTTTCCATCCATTGGCTTTTGGATTATTGCTAAAAATAAGCTCTGTGAACAACAAATGTTTATGATTCTTACACGTTTTGTGGTTTGAGATCTCTTAGGAAATTATATTACTCCACAAACACCCTAAAATTTTTGTTACAATGTCAAACCTGAATCCATTTTACAGTTGTTGTTTTTTTTATCTAAGGCAAACATATAGGTCCAGTTTCATAGACAGGGCTTAACCTAAGCCAGGATTAGTCCATAGTTCAGTTAGGACATTTAAGTAGTTTTTATAAACATGCCTTAGAAAAAGGCATTACTGGTGTGCATCTTAAGACAAAACAAAGGTCAGTGCAAGTTTCTTTCAGTTGAAACATCTCAGATTTACATTTTAGTCTAGTACTAGGCTTAAGCCTTGTCTGTGAAACCAGAGGATAGGTTTTATTAATTGCTCTTTTATATTATTTCAACTTATTTCTCACCATGAAAATAAAGAAGCTGGCATGATATTAAAACACCAACTAACCAATTTACACGTTTTATGCATCATAATAATCTTAACAAACGAACACAACTTATATAGTTGTCTTAATTTAAAAACATTTTCCTGAAAGATTGCTTTAGAGTAGTTTAAGGCTGTCACTAATGATTATTTTGGTAATCGAGTAATCGGTCGATTATTTAAACGATTAATCGAGTAATTAGGGATTTTTTTTTTGGTGATAAAAATAAACCTAAGCAAACAATAAACTCTAAAATTACTTAAAATACATATATAATAACAATAGGGCAGTAATAATTGGTTCAAATAAAATATCAAAAGCAAGTAATCATATGGTTTTATGGAACAAAACAGCTAAAATACATAATCTAATAAAACAATATAATCATAATTTATGTACATTATGTATTATATCAAATGTCATCTGTTTGTTTGTCCTTTTTCCAGCTTCAGTTGGATCCCGTTGATTTCCGAACAACTCATCTGATGTTTCACACCATCACGAAGTGTTTGTTGTCACGGGATCGTTTTCTCAAAATGAGGGGTAAGTATGTTTTTGGGTGAACCGTGTGTGCAGTAAAACATACGGTTTTCTGTGAGAGTTGCTAATTATTTCCAATGCATCCTGCAGCCATGGAAATTCTCGGGAACCTGAGCAAAGTGGAGGATAACGGCGTTCTGATCTGCGAGTATGTGGATCAGGAGTCGTACCGAGAAGTCATCGCCCTCCTGACGCTGCCGGACGTCATGCTGGTCATCTCCGCGCTGGAGGTCCTGCACCAGCTGGCAGAGCTCGGGGAGATCACGTGCTCTAAAATCTCCTCCGTGGAGAGAAGCATAGGTACGTGTTCACACGTTTCAGTCAACGATTTCCTCCCTTCAAAACCGTACATTTATTGTGGTGTTTCAGCCTGAAAATTAGGTTGCTGAATTTGATGCACCACTAACCAGCAGGAGCAGTGAACTGACATGTTTTGCATGTTTGTATATCAGATCTTCTGGTGCGGTTGGTGTCAGTGGATCTCCACATGTTTGGACCGGACGCCTTGACGGCAGTAAAACTCATCGAGCATCAGGCCTCGAGCAGTCAGGTCTCAGAGGTTCGGCCGCAGCTTGTCGAGCACGCTCCCCCACCCACGCAAGGCACTCCTGGCGCTGGTAAGTGTCCCATGCATCCGCTTTCTGTTTTTGTGTTTGCTAGAGATGTGCAAAATTATATAATCAAATATCACAAGAAGTACTTTCTCTTTTAATAACCGTTGAGAATAAGTTGATTTACACACAATGCAAGATTGGACAGATGCAAAATGCAGTAACACTTTATTTCATGGTGTCCTTGTTATACATCATGTACTTACTATAGTAATAACAATATGTTATGCATAATTACGTGCAACTAACCGTAAACCAACCCTTATCCTGACCTTATAGTAAGTGCATATAATTAATTAACATTATTCAGTACTTAAATGTATAGTTACACTTTTAACAGGCGAATGAAGTGGAAACCAAAATGCACATTTACATCATGTCAGAGCTCATTGTCTGTCTCACGTATTTTATTGGATTGTAATAATTCTACTCTTTTAAAAATTGTTTTATGCCGTTGAAAGGTTTTTTTCAAAGAAAAAAAAATCTTACTGACCCCAAACTTTTATTTATAGGTTTTATGAAGGTAACTTTACCTCCAAAAATTAATTTTTTTTTCAGTGTTATGATAAAGCGCAAAAGTAGATTCCCTCATCAGTGTTTATGATATTGAGTAATATTATCAGAAAATAGGAGATCATTTTAAACAAATGTTGTTGTTGTGGCTACTGCTTTAAATCTTAAGGTAGGATTTTAAAATATCCCACAAAAAAATCAATATGAAAGGGTGAGTTGAAATGGAAAATTAATAAGGAAGGAGTTCATGTAATTTGTATTTACAGTGTGTTTGCGTTTGTTTGTTTGTAGTGAACAGGGCGCCTGTGCAGTCTACGCCTCCGCCTGGGATTGTGGAAGTAGATGGAGAGAAATTCACAACTCAGTGGTAAGATTTACTGTCTTTCCTTCTTGCATTTCTCAAATCTGTTATGTTTTCTAGTGTTTCATGAATGCTTTCTGCTCTTGGTAGGCTAAATTCTCATTTCGAGGTTCATCCAGATGGTTCGGTCTCTCGCTCTGAGATGTACTCTGATTATCTGGCGACCTGCAGCAAGATGGCGCGGGGTGGAGTGTTAACATCCAATAACTTCTACAAATGCCTGAGGTGAGATTAATAGAACTGTTGGACAGATGCTGTGAAGTTGTAGCTGTGCCGTCCCAAATGGTAAATGTTGAATCTTTAAATTCGTCGCTCAAACACAAAATCAACGCTGTGCTTGTGTGTTTCTCAGGACGCTGTTTCCTAATCACACGGTGAAGCGTGTGGAGGACACACGGCTGAGTGGGCAGGCTCAAATCCATGTGGTTGGTGTGCGGAAGAGGCCGATTCCTCTTCCCGTCCAGCTTTATTATCAGCAGCAGCAGGCCAGTCCTGCACCAGTTCCCAAACACGAAACCCCCTCAGAAACCCCTCAGCCCCTGTCAGGTAGAGAGAGATACAGTTTTATTATTGGTTCAAGAACTCTCATTCTAGCAAGAGAGATATTTCACACTGCACTTTATCTTGGGTTTTTTAACTGGTTTAAATGTTTCATACTTGGTATAAACGGAATCTAGCACTGTTTTAAACACTCTGGTTTATTTTTACAAACTCTGAATTGTGGTGTGAAAACTATGTAGTGTGAAAATGTTGAAGTTGTGATGTTATAGCAAGTTGTTAAGCAACAGACAACCTATCATAAACCTATAAATATTAAGTTAAATAACCTTGTAAATATATAAATAAGAATATTAACCTTGGGCCATATGAAATCTGTTTTATTTTTTCCCAAATACTATATATATTTTTTTCTGTTTTAATAAAAACTTACACATCAATTGAACACATAATTTTAACAATAATAGTGCCCTATGAAATGTGTTTTTTTTTGTTTTTTTTTGGCAAACAAAGTGCTGCAACTGTTTACTTTTTAAAACATGTATGGAAAATGTGTGTTGTTGTTATGTTATTGTATGTAAATGTGTTATTGTCTTTAATGTATTCTTATACTTATTATTATTACTTTGAGACAAAGCAGTCTTTTTGCAGTTTAATATTCACAGACACTAGTCATTATCGTGATTTGAATAAGTGTGCGGCCATGTTTTGATTTATCCAAATTTTGCCAAATTCTTTGTTATACAGCAAATTCCATTTTTATGACTGGATTCTGCAATTCCGCCCATGTTTTCTGCGTCATGAAAATCATAAGACCCTAGTTAACCCCATTGTGCAGTGCTGAACTTGAACACCAGATTTAATTTACCCAGGTGTAAGAATAAAACAAAAGCCCATACACTGTTTAATGCGATAAGCTAGTCGCATTTATAGCTGATTTGTTCTTTCTCGTTTGTGCATGCAGTGCTGCCTCCTGGTGTGGGAGGGCAGCTTGTTCGGGCACCAGCACTAAGCCTTAATGCCGGCCAGGCAGCACCACTGGTGGCCTTCACCATGCACGGTACGTCGCACGCCAACGCTCCCAATGCTCCTGCGCCAGCCCCGACTGTTCCACGACTCCCCATGAACCCTCCAGGACAAGCTGCACTTCCTCCTCCATTCCCTCCTGCCACTGCCCCAGTTCCCATACGACCCAATGACATTCTCAAAACAGCCATGATCCAGAGCTCTATCCCCACCGCCACTGCTGCACCTGCTGCTCCCAACCACAGCGGCTCACCTATCCAGCAGCCCCTGCTCCATCACGCTCCCGTTACACTGATCCAGCAGGGACCGCCGCCCCAGGGACACGTATTTACAGGTCGAGTGCGAAGTGTTTGTCCTTCGGTGGCCCAACAGCGCATGCAAGCCCCTCAGGGACAGCAAGGTGCCCCTTCCCAAGAGGCTGTGGTGCTCGCGCAGCCTCAGTATGTCAGTGCTCCTTGCACTCCGCTGATGGCAGGAGGGCAGGTCATGACTGTCTCAGGCATGACTAGCAACCGCGTCACATTTCAAAATATCGCCCCCAAACCTGCACCACAAGCCCAGTCGCCACAGCCTCAACCTCAACAGCAGCAACAACAAAGCTTAGTCATCGTCAGTCAGAATCAGCAACCCAACACTGCATTTGCCCCAGCCATCCATCAAATCGTACTGACCAACCCCAGTCCACAAACCATCCAACCGCAGCCCACGCAGTCTCCCGCTTCCCCAAATGCACCGACCCCCAACCCCGCCCCCATGCAGCAAGCCCCACCCAACACAGTTAGCCATATGCTGTCTGTCAAGCGCCAGTTTCAGCAGACTCCGCCCCCTCCTCCACCCCCAGCCCAACCTACCTCCACAGAATCCAGTCTGATCAAACAGTTACTGCTTCCGAAACGCGGTCCTTCCACCCCAGGTGGAAAACTCATACTCCCCGCACCGCAAGTTCCCGCTCCTGTGAGCACCAGAGCGCCAAGCCCGCAAGTCATATACCAGGTGACGAACAGCGGTCCGGTGGCGTCTCAACCGCAGTTAAACGTGCAACTTATGCAGAGCCCCTTGCAGGCGACCGGTGCCGTTCCCATCTCCATCCTCCCAGGGCAGATAATTTCCACTTCCACCCCTGGCACCCTTCTGCAGGCTACACCCAGCAACCAAGTTACCTTCACAGTAGTGCCAAACTCTGGCTTCCCTGGCCAGGGAGCGCAGACCCCACCCACAATCAACCTGCAGTTGACTCCACCTCTGCCAATTGCTGGAGCCACGCCCATTCAGCCTTTCCGAGGTGACAAAATCATCTGCCAAAAGGAGGAGGCGGCCAAGGACGCCACGGGGCTGCACGTCCACGAGCGCAAGATCGAGGTCATGGAGAACAACTCCGTCACCGACGGTTCGGCCAAAGCCAGCAATGGTGAATCCGCAGAGGTGGACGGACCTGCGGCCAAGCTGCTCAATGGGAGGAAGTTTGACTCGAGTCTACCTCCATACCACTCAGGGAACAGCCAAGCAGAGGTGTTGAACGGCCCTGTGGCGCAAGGCAGCGACAGCGGCGGCCCTGGGAAGCAGACGCCCTCTGATCCTAAAAAGCTAATGGTAAACGGGGTGTGTGACTTTGATCGATCGGACGCCACCCATCCAAGCAAAAACATTCCAAATCACAAGGCTTCCAAACACATGGGGAACGGTGAGGTGTTGTCGCCTCAGAAAGCGCACGGGCCTTTCGGCCTCAAGGACTCTCTTGCTGCTCCTCAGCAGGATACTGCCAAAGCAGAGCAGGCCGAACGCCTGGCCAATGGGCCCAGCCACGGCACTGAGATCTCCAACGGCCCCAGCTCAGAGACATTGGGCCTGAGGCAACAGCACCCACCTCATAACCACTCCCCACCTCCGCCCGTTTCCGAGCCGGCTCCCCCGCTGCCTCCCGCTAACGGCACCTCGGAGAGCCGGCCGCTGAAGAGACCGCTTGAGGACGGGGACAGAGGTACCTCTGGAATCCCCACCAAAATGGGCGTACGGATAGTGACCATCAGCGACCCCAACAATGCTGGTAACTGCGCCACCATGGTGGCCGTGCCGGTGGGCGCAGACCCAAGCACAGTAGCAAAAGTAGCAATAGAGAATGCAGCGCAGCAGAGACCAAGTGTGCCCTCGCCGCTCCCTGAAACCAATGCTCAGGTAATGTGTTTTGATTCATGGTTTCAGAATGGTGCAGTTTACAACATAATGCTTTTTTTTCTGTTTTTTATTACACTATCTATTTACATCTGCTCAGTTACTGTACATATCTTTAAAAGCTGTGGGTTTTTTCAGCACGTATATAATCTACACATTAGTTTTATATTTACAGTTTACAGTGCAAGTTTTTTACAGTGGGGTTTGTTCATGTATCATTGGCCTGATTTATGTAACACTTTTTCTGGCTGTTGATAGTTCCATTAGATTAATGTAGATTAGATTAAAGTAGATTAATATGGTGATAGGAGAAGAAATCCAAAATCCTCTATGCAGAAACCTTTAACTACTATGTCAACAGATTGAAATGAATTTTTGAACCTGACTTCATCCAGTGGATACATTTCTTTACTAGAAAATTACGCATTTTAATATAATATGATTTGATATTTAATTGATGCATAATTTGTAATATAAAACAATTGTCTTACTGTCTGTACTGTGATTTTGTTAACCAGTGAAAGAATGATATCTGTACATGTTTACCCTATTCAATGATAGTGTCTTGATTTGAAACTAGTTTAGTTACTCGTCGGTTTTAGATGCTTGTTAGATGTTGATTTTATTTCCATGTGAACTGACTTCAATTGCTTATATTCCGATAAAGCTCAAAAATTGCTGTAATGAAAGTAAAAAGTTGTCATATTATAGGTGAAATGAACTATTATGCAACAATTCTTCAATAATTTATTTTTTCTGTTGTTTTTGGACTGAAAAACATTCTTGCAAATTCATAAACTTTTTTTTATTTTATTTTTTTAAATGCATTAATCCTACTAACTTGCATAGTTACGAAATTATTTGCAGCATTTCGGTCGGCCAGTTTTCCTCAGGCTTACAAAATGTGCAAAAGTATCAGCAAATTTAACAACTCATTTAGAGCAGTTAATAATGACAAAGGCCACACCTCCAATTACAAAATCAAAATGAGAAAAAGAATCATAAAATAATCAAAGAAAACACTAGCATAATTCTAGACTCAAATGAAGTACCCAGTTTGTATAGTGAGTGATATTTACACATTTTTATTTTGAGTTTATTAAGTGAAGGAAAACAATTAGATGCATCGTTGAATGATTCTGTGTGCATGGCACTTTATTTTTTTGTTATTGCACATACTGTAAAAAAACAGCAAGAATTTGTAAATTCACAACATGCTTATCATTTTATACTATTATTATTATTATTGTTGTTGTGTGCCATAGTTGATGTATTTCAATTTTCCTGTGTTAGCAGCCTGTGTCAGTGCAGACTCCGCCTCCAGTGGATCCGGCTGCACAGGGAACCAATCAGAGTTCTCCAGCACCCGCCCTCTCTCCAGATCAAGCACGTAAACCTGGACAGAACTTCAGATGTCTGTGGAAGGCATGCAAACGGTGAGGACGCGTGTGATGCGCTCTGCTTTACAGATGCTGTTCTTGAGAAGGATGGTTCATGCTAACTTGAACATGTTGTTGCAGGTGGTTTGACACGCCATCACAGGTGTTTTACCATGCAGCTACCTATCATGGCAGTAAAGATATGTACCCAGGGCAGTGCCAATGGGAGGGCTGTGAACCTTTTCCTCGCCAGAGACTATCCTTCATCACACACCTGCAGGCAAGATCCCGTCTTTCTCTTTTTCTATAGATGACATCTATCCCTGTGTGTGTTTGACTAGTCCGAGTGTGTGTTTTGCAGGATAAGCACTGCTCGAGGGAAGCGCTCACAGCTGCACTCAAACTGGAGGAGCAAACGCAAGGCACTTCCAAGTGTGTATGACTTCTTTAGCTCCTGCTGGCTTATGGTTGTAGATGATTGTGATGGAGATTTTCACTGTGTTGATGTGCAGGTCTCCTCCAGCGGCCGTCAGCAGTCCTCCGCCTCCTCCCAGACCACAGAAAGCGCTTGTCAACCACCCCAGTGCAGCTCTGATGGCTTTACGCAGGGGCTCACGGAACCTGGTGTTCAGGGACTTCACAGTCAGTATTGCATCATGTCAACAATGACCGTTCTGCTGCTTATAGCTTGAAATGTTTTATTTGTTTTTTTCTGCTCAGGACGATAAAGAGGGACCAATGACCAAACACATTAGACTAACTGCTGCCTTAACATTAAAGAGCATCGCCAAGTACTCAGATTGTGGACGGAAGTAAGTAAACCTTTTCAGTGTGGTTGTTGTGTTTGAGATTTCTAGTTTGTAGCATAAATTCATAATCATTTATGCCAAAAGGTTATATACTGTATATGTATGTGTGTTAATTAGTGCTATCAAATCGATTAATCATGATTAATCGCATCCAAAATAACTTTGTTTACACTGTTTGTGTACTGTGTATATTTGTTTATATAATAAATACACACACATACATGTATATATTTCAGAAATAGATGTAATATTTATTTATAAGTCATACATAAATATGAATATATAGATATGTATATGTGTCTATATTTTTTTATATAAAAATACGCACATATTGTGTAAACAAACTGTGTAAAAGGTTTGTGTAAACTAACCCTAACCTAACCTAACCCTAATCACGATTAATCGATTTGATAGCACTAACACACACACACACACACACACACACTTAAATATTATCAAGAATATTTTTGGGGTCATATTTCAATAATATAAAAGAAAACTAAGAAATTGTTTTTATTATTCTAATATTGATAATAATATAATAGTCTATATACACGAAGTATTGAAATATTAAATATTTAGATAATTTGATCATTAATGATTTTTTGTAGTACAGTACAAAAATTCTACATTGCAGTAATAAAAATCTGAGAACCATTTCTACAATTTCTGTGATTTATTTTTATTGTATTTTTTTTTACATTTGTTAAAAAAAATCAATTTGTATAAAATTGATCTAAGAAATCTTTTAATTTAATTTAAATCTAAAAATGTAACAATTTAAAAAAAATCTTATCTTTATTTTAACATTGTTGGGCCATATTTCACATTAAAATAAAAAGATATAAGACATCAGTTTTATTATTCCAATTTTAAAATATAATAACACTGAAAAGTATTTAAATATCATTCAATATTTAGATAATTTGATCATTATAAGAATTTTGGAGTACAGTACAAACATTTCTGCATTGCAGTATTGAAATTTACAGTTACATTTCTACATTTCTACAAAATAAGATAAAACACATTCTATACAATTTCAATTTCTGTAAGATGTAAGAAATGTTTAATTTTCATAAATGTATCTGCAAAAATTCTTAATGCTTTTAAAAGACTTCATTGTTTTCTTTTTTAAATTATTAATTCTGTTATTAATAATTATTAGTAAGTAGTAGTAATTATTATTAGAGTTATTGTTGTTCTTAATGTAACTAACTAAATATTTTATATTTTGGGATGAAATGTGACTTTTTGGGATTCACTTGTTCCAGCTTGTGTTTAAAAAAACAAGAAAATCGGCATAAAGTAGGCTTCATAAATGTAATCAGTGTCTGATTGTTGTGTGTTTGTGTTCAGGTTGGTAAGGCGGCATGAAAATCATCTCTCTGTGCTGGCGCTGAGCACTATGGAGGTCTCCACCACGCTCGCGAAATGCCTTTACGAACTCACACGCTCTCTGCAGGCCTGAGCTCAGCTCAACCCAGAAACCTTTGGAAGGAGACGAGAAGCCCATTTCCCCATTCTGCTGCCCCACAGGTCGCCAGCGTCATTGGGTCGCGGGGCGAAAGCTCCCGTTCGTCTCCCTAAACACCCCCCCTCTCTCTCTCTCCCTCCCTCCCTCCCTCCCTCTCTCCCACTTCCTCCCTTCTTCTATTGGTATGACAAAAATTATAAATTTGTATTGCCAAAGCAATTGCAGTTGGACTGCTTACAAATAGTACACATGTATTAACAGAAATAAAAGAATAATAATAATAATATATAAAAAGTATTAAGCATGTAGTGCAAAATGAATTACTAATGTATGTAAGTATATAAACTAGAAATAAAAATAAAAGAAGGGATTAGACATTTACAGAAGCAAAATATAGATCTAAGTAATATAATAGAGTAATTTGGCATAATATAATATACATGTGCTGGAAACATCAGATCAGGGCAGGTTGAGTGTTTTCTCTTCTATGGTGACAGGCAGACACATATTGAGCAGCAATCACACAGCAGTTCTTCTGTTCTCCTAACAGATATGGCAGTTTCTCCTGGTTTGATAGAGTTTTAAATGTCTGATGGATCTGCTGTATTTTATCATAGAACACTGTCCGTATATCTGTGTATTTGGGGCATTCTGTTAGGAAGTGCAGTTCTGTTTCCATCTGATTCAGATCACAGGTGCATTCTCTCTCTCTCTCTCTCTCTCTCTCTCTCTCCCTCCATTCCTCCACCTCCCTCACAAACTGCCACGGGTCTTCCACCAGCCACTCAGAAACCAGCGCTCATTTCACTCTTCTGACCCCCTCTTCACGCCTGGCCCGACGAGCACATTTTTATAGCCCCAGAGGAATGCGGGGGGGATTCTGTGGGCGGGGCAAGTGGACAACGGTGCGGGAGAGGTGTGGCTAGATTTAGTTTTTTCTTTATAACTTGATAGCTTGGTTTTCTTACTCGAGCCGATTATATTTTCACTTATTTATTATTGAAATAAATACCAATATGAGTAGATGAGAAAAAAATTGTGTAAATATTTGTGAATAGATATAAAGTGAAATCACCCTCCTTCATGCCGCTGCTGCCCACTGGTATCAGAAGCATTACGTTAGTTGTTTTTTTTTATTTCAGCCCCTGGTTACTCGTTTGAGATGTGATTCTATACTCAGCAGTGGATGAATGTACTTAAACCCTGTAAATATTCTGCGAAGGTACTGATGCTGTAAAGTTTTGGGAGGGCTGGCGGAGGGCTACAGGTTTTTCTTTGTGGAACTGTGATTTTGTTTTGTTTTTTCTCCCCTTTTTTGTACTATTATAACTTGTAGAACTCATTTTGCTGGCTGAAAGAGTATGAAATAATATATCATATGTCATTTTGTAGAAGAGATAAAAACATATTGAAGGTATTCCCCTCAACCTGTATTCACTGTAAGTGTCAGAGTACGAACCCGACGGCCCGTACGTGATTCTTTTTGTATTTGTAAATTGGTTTAAATACATGGAGTTTTATACAGGTTTTCTCCTGTGTTCTTTGCTTTCCGTGCAGGTATGATATTTTCCTCCAGACCTTTTTTTGTATCTTAATATAGTGTGGGATTTTATTGTACTATTTTGCATTTTCTTTTTTGTTTTTTGCCTTTTTTTTTTTTTCATCCATTCTTACGACCACGCCACATTCCGGCTCCCGGACCCCAGGCTGTCCTCTCTGCTGTGTGTTGTGTAACATTTATTACTGCCTGTTGTGTTAGCATCCCAGCGGGGTCACGACCCCTACCCCCTCCCACCCCACCCACCTCACCATTTCTGCAGTGTCTGTAGGGTGTGCGATGATACATATATCTAACAGTCTGATATAGATTGGCTTCATTTACTTTGGTGACTGTTTATAGTTTTTAAATAAAAGACTGAACATTTTTGACATACTGT
>NW_015505308.1:87050-102050 GCF_001515645.1 Sinocyclocheilus grahami | reverse complement strand
CATAAATGTTGTCTGAAAGGAATAGCCACTTCTGATGCGTCTGATCTCCTGCATCAGGAACACGTCACTTTGTGTTCAATTCAGTCGTCAAATATAGGAATTTTAATAAAGCCTCTCAGAGTTCAAACGGTAACAAAACGGACCCTCAGCTCATTACAGGACTGAGACAAACTCCTCCAAACAACCAGTTCAAAAACCTCTTCTTGTTCATGTTTTAATCAGACAAAGCTCATAAAGAGAGAGCAGTGCTAGAAGTGAAGAAGTCACTCGTGTGGTTAAAGAGTCTTCACTGTTTGTGGCTGAATCAGACACAGAGCTCCAGAAGAAGAGTCCGTGGCTCAGTGGTCTGAACATCAGGTCTGGATGTGGACACGACCGGTTCAAGCCTCACGCTTGCTGTGGAAACCAGTTTAGCTTCACTGGATTCAGCTGAATAACACAACACTGCTAAACACAAGCACACAAGCGTGGAAGAGCCTGTGGGTCAGCGGTCTGAGCTTGTGCTGGGAGCTCCAGGTTCAAATCCTGTGTTATAGTAAGTTTAGTTTCACTAGTCTTTAAAGAAAGAAAACAAGACAAAAGTCCAGGAAAAGAGTCTTTAGTGTGGAAGTGTCAGTGGCTCAGTGGGCTGAGAGCGTCTCTCTGAACAGAAGGATCCTGGGTTCGAGTCCCAGCCTGGACACTGAAGCATGGTTGCGTGAGGGTCGTCCGGTCGTGATCTGTGACAAGCTGCAGAGCGGATCAGAGCACGTCCAGAGACGAGAGGAGGCTAGACATGAAGGGGGAGTGAAGATCCAGACGCTCCCCCTGGGGCTTCCCAGACCACATCCAGCAGCGCTTCTGGAGCAGAGAGAGCACTTTTCCTGTTCGACTTCTAAAATAGATCCAGAGCGGACTAAGTCAGCAATTCTCTTAGATTAATCAGCAGTCCTCCCACTCTAGTCTCCTTGCACACTGATTTTGCATTAAAAGGGTTCAGTAACCTGTAAAGTGCTCCAGGACTCTCCCGTCGCTCCACAGACTGACACCAGCACCTGCAGAAGACTGGGTTTGGTCTGTGTGTAGCTCTGTAGAAATGAGAAGTTCTCACACAGAGATGAACATCAGCTCCAGAATCACCGACAGCTGAACCAGTCACAGCGCATCACAGCCATTCAGACAATCTTTCCTGATGAAGCCTCGTTTATCTGAAGACTTGCGGTTCTGTTAAAGACTAATAAACTGGACCATTTTAACTTCAGACTACAAATCAGCCACAGCTTATCCAAACAGATCTGAATATTTCAGATGCACACAAACCCTACTTGAAGATATTAAACTGCTGATTAGAACTAAACTCAGATGATTGGAGAACTCAGATCAGATGATATCTGGGATTCATGAACGGCACACAAACATCACATTTATCCTTTTATTGAGCACACATCTTACACACAAACTGCAGAGATCATTTCTCCAGAGAACGGGTCCGAGCTGCTGGAGTCAGACGGGTCCAAGAGCTCGAAGGTGCGTTACAGCAGCAAACAGAGTCCAGGAAGAGGTCAGAGTTCAATGAGGGTTCAGCGGTTGCTCTCCTGTGACCTCCAGCAGCTCCGAACCTGAACTCCTTCAGACAGAAAGCAGAAACTCAAAAACAGCTCACATTTCACCAAGTTCTTCCTGTAGGAAGCCACAAGTCTCAGACACACATACAAGACGAAAGTTAAACAATTTGTTTTATTCACCAGCTTTGAGTTACTCACATAAATGTTTCTCAAAAGCACATTATATATTGTAGTTTGGTCTCTTTTGAATACATTCACCGCTGCTAACCAAATGTGCCAGTGAAAGTAATCAAACTGCACATTTAATTTATTCTTATTAATAAACTCTCAAGCACAATGACTAGTGTGTAATATATTTTATGATTATTTTGTTGCTTGTCAGCTCACACAGCGGGCTGTCACCATGCCTTAAAATTTTACCATGCCAAACTGGAAAATTTACTTTTTTTTAATGAAAACTGGTGAGACAGCATCTTTGTGTAGGTCTATTTCTTCAGAATATCCATGTGCTAAAACTGATTATATAGTGTAAACCCGCCCCCAACTATTCATTAAAGATCTACAGGTATGTTGGGCACAGATTTAATCTTCTTGTCAGCAAAATCATCTGCCAACCTTGGCAGCATGTGTAAAAAGTAGAAATTCTGCAGCTGTTGCACTTGTGCATCTGTGTAGTTTTTGTCAAATGTCCAGTTGGACGTCTTCACTTGGATGACCATCTTGCAGCTCTGAAGGCCCAGACACATCATGCTCAGTTGTGTCTAAAAAAAACGTTGGTAAAAAGAATAATTTATAATGAATATTACTTATAATGAAATTAATTCATTATAAGTTTAAAATATAATGTTTGTCTAAAAATAGAGATAATCTACATTCTTGAAAAAGAATAGTATTCACCTGAAGGTAGTATCCACCCTTTGCTTTGGCAGAATTAGACTCAGTGAACACAAACTGATCTGAACTCAGTAAATGGACAAAAGAGATTCATAGAGAGCTGGTTTATTTCATTGCTTCTGGGAGGGTAAACAGACACAGTGATTGAACTGCATAAACAGAAGTACAGGACTTTATCCTGGATATGACAACAAAATCATCTCAGATCACCAGCAAACTACCCGTGTTCTTCTTTCCACGTAAGATTATGATTGAATCACACACACTCAAACACGCATTCAGCATCTGCAGGGAATAATAAAGCTAATGCACATGTACTCCAGATTGTTTCGATGATTCTAAAGGGAAAAGTCTTTATGTTCGACTTCTGAGAGAGAGACAGAGAGAGACGGACAGGTCCAGTCGTACCACTTGAATCATTTGCCTTAATTATTCATGTTCTTTGCTACTTTAAACTTGGAAGCAAAATGCGATTAGAGCAACACCATTACAGATCTTTAACCCCCCCCAAAACACACACACACACGCACACACACATACCCATGAAACATAATCCAATAAAGGGCATTTGCACTATATATCAAATCCAAATTAAACAAAATATGTCATCTCTAGAAAAATCTTCATTCTCGTATTTAAATGTATTAAGAACGGCTCCAGTCAGTGACACCGGCAGCAGCCCGCGGTGGAGGAATTGCACTTGTGCAGTCAGCAGATCAGCGACCCTCAGCTCTTCTCGGTTTTGTTTTTGCGGATGGATTTGTATTTGTCAACATACGCTTTCACCAGGTTGGCCACCTTGTCGGCGTTCACCTCGCCACTCTTGCTGTGTGTTACCTGAGAGGAGGAGAAAAACAATCACTGTGTGCATTTGTAAAGCTGTTTGCACAAAATTAAAAATCTGAATAAGACATTACACTGGCACATAGAGCACATCAACATGATTTTAAAGTCCCCATGAAATCAAAATTAAAGTTTTTTGGGTGTTAGTATCAATATGCTAGTCTTAAGGTTATCTATAAGGCAGAGTGCTCCGTGACAAAATTCGCATTTAGAAGATATAAGCACTCAAAGCTTGCAGTTCCTCAGCCGCCAAAACGGCTCAACGATTTTATTGACGTCACATCGTACTTCAGCTTCTCATCAAACTTTGTCCAATCAAATGCTCTCTAGAATCTGAAGCACCACCCCCTACACTATAAAATAGATGCTGAAGCCGCGGCTGCAATCGGTCACTTGTCTACAGATTTAGTATTTTCTGTACAGTGAATGGCACGTAGTGCACTATATAGGGGACAGGGAACGATTCAAAGAGTGTAAATATGCTTTCCATTGAGGAAAAAAAGAAGTCTAGTTTGGCGCTGTCACGCTAACGATCGCACCGCACACACACTCTGCTCCGGTCCAGAGACACGATAGCACGGAGCGGATCACATGCGTGAGTCGGCACAGACCACAAAATGTATCGGAGCTATTTGAATTCTATACAGAATGCTATATTTTATAGCAATATGGATGAGATTGTGGCTGGTATACTCTGTCAAATGCGGCTTTTCAGAGTCAATAGAACTAATATCAATAGAACCTCATGTGGTAAATTGTGTGAATTACACTTCTGTTACTTTCTTCGACATCTGTAACTTGAGCCAGAGGAAAACACCGACTTAAAACTATTGCATTGATTCAAACTAATGTGATAAAGTGTTGATTCTTTGAAGCAGCAAATAAAAAATTAAAAAAAGTTTGTTAAAATTAATGGATTTTTTCCTTTCATATTTTTTTACTATATTTATATTAGAATATTTTAGATTGTTAAATTATAGACTGTAATATATAAAAATTAGAGAAAAAATAACATTATACATAAAATAAAACAAAACATTTTATTTTAGTGTGAACTAAACTTACTTTTTCCACAGCTTTGCGTACAATCTCTTTATATTCCTCCTTGTTGATTTCATTCTTCTGATAATATGGCTTAATCGCTGCTTTCACCTCATTGACGGCCCGCTCTTGAATCTGCAATTTCTGTTTGAAAAGGAAAATGTATTTTAGGAAGTGATAACATTAGCATGGAGCCATTTGCTTGATCGTGCAACACTTGCCTTCTCTTTCTTCGAGCTGTCGGCGTGGGCCTTGCTGTGAGAGGTGGGTTGGGTGGTGGTGGAGGACGGCTGGGCTGCACTGGGCGTCCCAAAAGAACGTGGCGGCCCAGGAACTACTTTGGTTGGCATGGGTTTGAATGAACCTTTGCCTGGTACAGGAAAACTGGGCATCACCTGCTGTAAAATATGCAAATGTTACAACTAAAATGGCACACACAAGAAATCATTTAAATTATGGATGGGTAAATATAAAACTCATTTTTAAAAATTGATAAAATACAGGGCCTGAATTTCGTTTAAGAATAGATAAATGACAAGCAATGGCACAAACAAATACAATAACAAGATACAATTAAAATGAACTATGCTTTAAGTTTTTCAGGTAGGTATAACAGTAATATTGAGATACAAAAATACCACAGAAACTGAATAATCTATTTAACTTTAAATAACACTGGTTAGTCTTCAATGTATAAATAAACATTAATGACAGATAACAGCAGGTTTATTTAGGTTGCCGTCTCTTTAAGACCTCATGCACAGATCTAACGGTTACACAAGTTTTGTTTCTCAACTGTTTACATTCACTTAATAGCCTACATACGGTCAATGTTTAGTATACATCAACTGTTTTCATGAATATTCATCAAGACGGGCATTTTGACATACTTTTTGTATGTATTTGGCCGTTTATGTATAAGGTGCCACACAACTTCATTCTGTAGTCGCACGCTCTCAGATGCGGCTCTATGTGCGCTTTGGGTGTGAGCTCACAGAAAGGGGTCTCACAGAGAGTGCGCAAGTACTGAATTGAGCACTTGAATGTTTAAAATGGTAAGACTCAAAAGCACGTGTAAATGATACATTCCTCCACAATCTGTCCCGAGCGTCTTTCACACTGAAATATTTGTGGGAATTTCCCGAGTTACAAGAGCACGGAAATTGCGGGAATCAGTAGAATTATGTGCAACCCCACGGCAAAAATCAAGCCCTGACATAACTCTTGCTCTCACCTGAGCCGGGTGGCTTTCAGACGGTACCACGGTGAAGCCACACTGTTGCATGGGTGGAGGAGGTGGGGGAGGTGGAGGCAGTCCCTGCACAGCTATGGATGGGACCTGGAGGAGCGTCCTAGTGGGGTGCAGCTGCACTGGCACTTGTGGGGGCAAGCTAAACTGGGGAGGAGGCTGCAAACCTACGGCTGGAGGTCTCGGAAGCAGAGGCCCCATGGGATAATGGAGGACCCCCATCACACCCATCTGGTGGGGCATCAGGGGAGGGGGCATGGCTGGCACTGCCTCTGTCGGCAACGGTGCATTTGGCTCATTCTGGGGGGGATCTGAAATATGGAAAACAGACATGAATGTAGTAGGGATGTAAAAGTTATCCGAACATGTTAAAGGGTTAGTTCACCCAAAAATGAAAATTCTGTCATTAATTACTCATCCTCATGTCGTTTCAAACCCGTAAGACTTTCGTTCATCTTCGGAACACAAATTAAGATATGTTTGATGGAATCTGAGAGCTGTCTGACCCTCCCATAGACAGCAATGCAACTGAAATGTTCCCAAGTCCAGAAACATAGCAAGATCTGTAAAATAATCCAAAATAGGAAACAGATTCGGTGTGATGCAGCTGACATAGAACAGCATACGTTGTTTACGTCCAGCTGATATTCTCCAAAATGGCACCAGGGTGATGCGGAGGAGACAAATTGTTGAATCAAGTTTTTTTTTTTTTTTCCCCCTTTGCGCACAAAAAGTATTCTCGTAGCTTCGTATAATTGTGGTTGAACCACTGATGTCACATGGATTATTTTACAGATCTCCTTGCTACGTTTCTGGACTTGGGAACATTTCAGTTGCATTGCTGTCTATGGGAGGGTCAGACAGCTCTCAGATTCCATCAAAAATATCTTAGTTTGTGTTCCGAGGATGAACGAAAGTCTTACGGGTTGGAAACGACATGAGGATGAGTAATTAATGACAGAATTTTAATTTTTGGGTGAACTAACCCTTTAAAGTGGGAATGCACAGCTGCCAAGATGGTCTTTTAATAAACTTGACTGTCTATGCAATGTTTTTAAATCAGTGCTATACAACTAGAGAAAATGGAGTAAAAAGCTATAGATTTCCCTTTTGCTAAAAAGGAATGCACAGCTGCCAAGATGGTCTTTTAATAAACTTGACTGTCTATGCAATGGAAACACAAGTTTGTTTTTAAATCAGTGCTATACAACTAGAGAAAATGGAGTAAAAAGCTATAGATTTCCCTTTTGCTAAAAATGTCAACAACCCATAATGCAATTTTGATGGAATTGGGTAAAAAAGTAAAATGGAATTTGGGAAAAAATAATTAGGATATGGCCTTTATTTGGATAAAGACACACCTGCTTGTTTTGGGACACCTGGTGCACCTTGGTCCTCCTCTTGTCTGTTCCAGTTGTTGTTGCCACCTCCTCTGTCTCTGCGCGAATAGTAGTTCTGCACATCGGCAGGGAGAGTTCGGCGTATGGCCCAGCTGGACGCAGATGACCACCCGGAACGATCCAGTGGAGTCTCTGCGCCATCGGACTCTCTTCTCTTCCCTCCGGCTCTATTGTCGTTGAAGCGATTATAAGAATCTGCATTGTTTGCTGTCCCTGAGAAAGAAGTACGCTGCCTCCAATTATCTGCTGGCTCGCCCTGCTGGCTGGACATCCAGTGTGCGCCTCCTCTGCCATGCCCTTCATTCCAGCTGCCCCGAGGCCAGGATTCTGCAGGGGGATCACCTGCATTTTCATCCCTTCGTGGCTCACGTCCTCTGGAATCAGTGTCTGCCCAAAGTTTCTCCCTCTCTTGTACCCAATCCGGGTTCTCGCTCCTGCCTCGGTCGGGCGATGCCTCATGGAAGTTGCCGTTATCAGACAAAATGGGCTCTCTTGATGAGAAATGTCCAGGTTTCTCCACGTTGTTCCTCCAGTTGGAATTGCGGAAACCCCGTCCACTGCCCCTGCTCCGCCATCCATCCCCGCCCCAAGATTCTCTCTTGCGAGGAGAGAGGCTGCCGTGATCAGCACGTTCCTGGGATGGGCTCCGCTGTCCGGGTCGGTTTCTGTTCCTTGAACGACTTCGTCGCCTGCGACTCCGCTCCCTACTACGGCTACGATTCCGTCGGCCATCCCGTGCCTCCTCTTGCTGCTCGCGGCTTCGAGACGTGGACCGGGTCTTGTGGCTACGGTCCCGTGATCGAGACCTTGACCTGCGTGACCCTTCGTTTCTAGACTCCCTGTTGGGAGACCAGGTGGTTGTAGGGGAGTGAAAACGAGACCTGCGGGATCTTCCCTCCCGCTCCCTCTTATCTGAGCCTTTTTCCTCCTTACAAGAGTCAAGCTTAGGCTCTTGATCATCCATTTGAGGCACATTTGCAATGGGAACCACCCTAGCTTCAGCAATGTTGGCTTCACTTTCGGATACAGGAGAATCACACTCCATGGGAATGAGGTCAGTGTTATCCTGAGGACTACTTGCATTAGTGTCCTTTGATTCTGGCCCGCCTTTCTCCTCTGGAACTGACGCTTCGACGGCCTGATCCTCTTTAAGAGGTGGAGGACTACTGGATTCCTGCTTGTCCAAACAGTTTTCCGTGGTGTCAGGCTCAGTTTTCAGATCTGCAATCTGGTCTGAAGCATCTGTAGGAGGTCCAGCTGTTGGTTCTGCTTGCAGAGACGATTCAGAGTCTTGGGAATCAGATTGAGACTCTTGTAGTTCTACACAGGAAGGAGATGGACAATCTTGCTCCTGTATTGGTGGAACATTCACCAATTCTACTAGGTCTTGATCATTTGTATCCACTTCTTGCTTGCTATCTTCTTGTGGAAGTATCTGATTGTCTTCATCTTCAACCATAGTCTCCGTTACCACTTCTACTTTTGCCGTTTCCTCTTCCTGGCTACTGGCATCAGGGGAAACGCGTTCATCCTCAGCTGGACTCGTCTGATTTTCCACCTCCATCTTCTCCTCCATATCCAATGTAACTTGGTCACCATCAATCTGATCAGAACTTGCTTTCTTGTCTGTTTTTGATTCTTTAGATTCTGTTTCCTCAGTGACTCCATCTTCCTCATGATTCCCAACCTCAGTTTCTTGCTCCTCATCCTCAGGTCTCGCCACCTTCACCTTCTTTGGGCGTCCTCTCATCTTCGCTCCAGACCTCGAATTGTTCCCCTGCTGCCCTCTGCTTGTAGAAGCATGAGCATCATTTATGGTTTGTGGTGTAGAAGAGGTGGTATCTGAATCTGTTGTTTCTGACTGTGTGGCTGAGGAATCCTCCGCCTCAGAGCGACTGTGCCTAGAGGAGCGCCTGGTTGCAGCAGCTTCTGCTGGTTTCACTGAGGTCTTTGACCCAGAACTCCTGGTTCCCTTTTTCTCCTCACCTTTGGGGCAGGTGACAGCACAAACTAAGCCATGAGGAACTAATAAACAGAGAAAATAAGTGTTAATAAAAACCAAAAGAAACAATTAACTGAAATAAAAAATAAAAGGGATAAAGTAAAACTAAAATGGGCACAAATACATTTTAGTTTTCATTTGTGATACATACTTCATAAAACTTTTACTTGTATAAAGATGAAACCTTTAAAAAAATGTAAGAAATTTACCAGATTCTCTAATTCTAATAATCTAATTCTCAGAATCTCTAATCTCTAAATATATACTATATAACTCTGAACCTAACAAAAATGAAAACTAATTACAATTTAATTAACATTACTTTTTTTTTTTTTAATAAAACTTTGGCAGCCCTAAAAAATAAAAATAAATTAAAATAAAGTAAATTAAAACCAAAAAACTAAAACGACAACTAAATAAGCTGAAGCTAGAAAACTCTACGGAAGTCCTAAGAGGCCATGGATTATAATTATTTTTCTTTCTTGTTTTCTCAATAAATGTATGTTTTGATAAGAAATGTGATTCATATATGTAAAATGTTATACAGTGTTGTAATCTTTTGTATTTTCTACATTTCTTTGTAGGAAACCACACACACACACACTCATAAACACTCTTCTCAAACAGCATTTCAAGCTTGTAACGCACATGATATCAGTCACAGCTTATCCTGCATGACTAATATAAATCACAAACAAATGATATATAATTTTATTTCAAACAAATTAGGAAAATAAAGTGAGTTGAGTCCAAGTAGCTCTAAAAGATTTTAGAATAGTTCTCTGCATCCTTCTGAAGGCCTGTGTTTGCGGTGTTGAATGCTCTGATGTTATGGACATTTAAACATGTTAATTACACAAACAATATGTTTAGCAAACTGTCTCTGAAAAAACAACAACAACAACAACAACAACAACAACAACAACAACAACAACAACAACAACAACAACAACAACAACAACAACAACAACAACAACAACAACAACAACAACAGTGATTGAAACAACAACAACAACAACAACAACAACAACAACAACAACAACAACAACAACAACAACAACAACAACAACAACAACAACAACAACAACAACAACAACAACAACAACAACAACAACAACAACAACAACAACAACAACAACAACAACAACAACAACAACAACAACAACAACAACAACAACAACAACAACAACAACAACAACAACAACAGTGATTGATTAGCATATATTTATTTATTTGTTGTAGACGTTATTACTAAGCGACGTAAAATTAGCTGAAATAGACCATCCACAACATACAGTAGCACATGGTTTATTTGTCGATTAGATGCGTGTCAAATTTGCATTCGTTACTATAGCAACAGTAGACTCACGATGCATTGTGTTTGATTAAAAATCAAACAATCATTGTAAAAAATAAAATAATAATTTTTGTTTTGTCGAGATCACGAGAGAACAAGAAAGAAAAATAATCACAATCTATGGCCTCTTAGGGCTTCCCTAACACTCTGGGGGGAGGAAAAAAAACGAACGACAAACAAATTTATGAAAACAAGACTCAAGCTGAAAAAAATTTAATACAAATAAAAACTAAAAAGCAAATTTTAAAATAACGAGTATTAAGCATGTCCTTTAAAGGGGTCATATGATGCTTTTTTAAAGATCATTATTTTGTGTATTTGGTGTAACAGAATATGTTGACATGCTTTAATGTTAAAAAAACACATTATTTTTCAAATACTGTACATTATTGTAGGTCATATATGCCCCGCCTCTCACAGTAGACACAGTAATGATGCAGTACACAAGCCGCGGTTAAGACAGCTGACTCTACTGTGATGTGATGTGACGCTGTCTCTCTCTCTCTCTCTCGCGCACACACACACACACACGATGCGCAAAACTCCGCATTTGAACAGTCAATAGCAAATACTTAAACTAATAACAAAACAGTAGCTGATTCAGAAGCGCCAGTTTGTCGTAGAAAAGAATGACCTCCTCTCCTAGGTTCACGAAACGGTCGTCCATAAAATGCATTGCTGTTCTGTTGTAAGTGATCTTAAAGATTCCTAAATGCATCTACTTTCGGAAGGCCAAATAAAGTGCTTTTGCACTGAAACACACAGCGTCTCCCTGACATGCTGCTTCAACACTAACTGCGGTTACTGAAACCACGCCTTCTTTCTTTGTGTGAACATTTGGGCGCATTATGCAAATATTCCCACATAGTGACCTAGACAGGTGGGGGCGTGTTAGAACGAGCCGTTTTAGGGGGGCGTGGCAGAGTCTCAACTTTGATAAAGAATATCTCTTTGGTTTTGAGACTTTAGTCTTTGCAACTTCAGGGATCTTATCTATGCACAATCAGCTTGTAGCACTCCAAAGAGAAAGGAAAACTTGAAATCACATCATATGACCCCTTTAATATAAATTAAAGACAACTTGGTTTTGCGTGGACTTACCTGTGTGTTCAGAAAGCAGCACATTCAGAGAGGCAGAGACAGCTGACAGAAGCAGGTGTGAGCGGAGTGACACCCTAAAAGGTTCATAAGTCAAAATAAGGGATACGCGCACAAAAGCAAATAGCAGCCAAACTGTACAAATTAGGGATGCACGATATTATCGGACCAATATCGGAATCGGACGATAATGGCTTTAAATATAAATACCGGCATCAGCCCGAAATGAAAAATTATGTCTTGCCGATAAGAGGAATACATTAACTCACATGTGCTCAGGGTGTGCTAGTGATTAGATCAGGTCAGCATTGTGGCTCATTCTTGAAGCAAAGTTTTGCCTGAATGGTGATTGGATTCACTGTTTTGGATCGCTGCATTTAAACTGAGAATGCACATACAGAATGATGCGTTTGGTGTGTGATAACGTGTTTACTAATAATAGCATGTGCAGTGGCAGCAGCGGCAGCCTCTGCCGGGTCCTAATGCCTGTTCGGTAAGGAGTTTTAATCCTGTAGGGGGTGCTGTTGGCCTACTTCTAATAAAATGAAAGCAAAATGCACAAATAATATTTAGACTGTGTTTCTGATTAAATAAAGCAGTAATTGATGCCATAAAATCATGAGTATATTTTGATTTAAAGGTCAGAAGCTATAGCTTACATGAAAAAAAAAAAAATCACAAACATGACACTTAAATTAAATAATTTTATATATACTGATTTATTATTAATGTGATTTTCAGAATTTTTACAAATCTTTTGCTTTAGACTATTTACAAATGTTAAATCATAAAATAAAATGTTAAGGCTACCACTTTCTGAAAAAAAAAATGCAGTGATTAATATATAGTTTATTTATAGTTATTTTCAAATCTTCAATGTACTGTAATTATAAAAGAACTTTATTATTGTTTATTTAATGCTAACAAATAAGTTCTCGTTAAAAACTAACCAAAATTAAAAATAATTATATATCGGTATCTGCATCGGCCAAAATGAGTTGAAAATTATCGGCATATCGGAAAAAATCCAATATCGTGCATCCCTAGTACAAATACTACATTTCAAATTCACATTTTCAAAACAAAAGCTGATTGTCCCTGAAATGACTGTGACATGATATTCGAAACTTGCTTCTCACCTGGACACATCTGCAGAGGGGGCAGGTACAGAGGTAGGAAGCCACCTGCGTTTTCTCTCTAATCTCCTCCACTGGACGTCACCTGGTCCTTCCTCACAAACCTCAAAAGATCCTGCCCTACAGCGCAAAACAGAAATGACACTTTAACATGCATCCAAGAGACACGGTTCAGTCACCAAAAAGAAACAAAAGTCACATGTGCGCTTACATGATCTGCGTCAGCGTGCCGACCGTCGCACCATGCTGGCTGGGCAGTGATGAGTGACAATGCTGAGTGAGCAGAAGAGAGTGGCATGAGTCTCCATTCTCCTGCACACATAAACAACGCTTAACACTTCCGGTTTCATTCAAATGCGATAAATGAGACCAAACTCAGAAACACAATTAGTGCAAGACTAACCTTCCTGTTTTTATCCAAACATGCATCTGAATCACCTGCTGAAGAGTAAAAGACCATTACTTTGACGAGTTTGGAAAGCTCATATTACTAAACATTTATTTTTTCTGTTCTGTTATACAGAGTTCATTACGACAGTCAATTAAATAATACATCTATGCAAAAAAAAATCTTGTTTAAAAAAAATAAATAAATGAAAACGTTTACAGTATTACAGTTATGATGGAAATATATGTGGAAATATATTGTGCAGCACCAGATTAAAAATTGAAAAACAAAAATGATTTTTTTTAATCTAAAAACAAAACAAACAAAAAAACAACAACTAATTTTTCAATATTTAAAGTTGAAATTTACATTAATGTTGGTTTACAGTTTTGTATCATTGAGATACTATTAGAGTTTTTATTAATATTTTGAATTAGTTCTTATTTTTAGATTTTCCAATGACATTTTCAATTTAAAATTTTATGCCTCTATATAGGTTTTATTCATTTTTATTTCTTTTTTTGATTTTTGTTTTTAGTTATTTTAGTACATCAAGTTAGAGTAAATGAAAATGAAAAATGTTGCCTTGGCAACTTGCTGAATTTTTTTTTTTAATTGTGTTTAAATATTTTATTTTAGTTCAGTTCAAATGCATTTTATTTCAAGAAAAAAAAAAAGTTTAGTTTTAGTTTAGTTAACAACTATAAGTCTGGTTTACAATACTTTAAAGTATTATGATCTAACAAGACCAAAGTATTTTCTGTTGTAATCAACAGAATTTTAACATGGAATATTCTTTCATATTGAAATATGATACAAATATTGATATATTATACAATTGTTTATTGTATTATAGATCAATATTTGTGTTGAAATATGATACAAAAACCATACAAATATATCATGAACAAGACAAGAATCAATATTGAAGCACATACATTTTCTGTGGCATTTCAGTTTGGCGTTAGCTCTTTTCTCTGGTGTTCTCTCTGTACTTCCTGTCTCTCCCCTGTTAACGACACAATTATATATTAAATATTCAGATAAACAGCATACGCAAACACAATCACACTGCACTTACACAGAGACGCTACACATTTGTTGGTCATCCTGACTGCAGCACTTGTGCGGCTCTGACAGTCTGGGTGCCTTCACTGGAAGCTGAAACACAGAGGAGAAGCTCGGCTTAGTTTCATCAGGAATAAGTGCCTCTTACTGAGACGTACAGGACATCAGGAGGACGTCTGACCTTGATGCACTGCTGCGAGGAACCCTGCAAGTAGATCACGCTGAAGGGTCTGCGGTCCACCGGGCAAGACTGAACCATCTGTAGCCCATCACACACAACATTACACATTACAACCTGGGCAGTGTGCAGATTATACAGGCTGTTACATCTGACAGTACAGGAACATACAGTGCATACAGAATATATAGAGAAAAACAACTTGGGCTACATAAAATAAAAATGAGATTAAAATAAAAACCAATTACAAATGAGTAAATAAATATAAAACATATTGCACAAGCTGAGTTTGAACTTCGCAGGTTTCATACCTCTTTAAAAAAAAAAAAAAAATTAACATCTGATCAAAAATCCCACATACATTTACAGTGGGGCAAAAAAGTATTTAGTCAGCCACCAATTGTGCAAGTTCTCCCACTTAAAAAGATGAGAGAGGCCTGTAATTTTCATCATAGGTATACCTCAACTATGAGAGACAAAATGAGAAAAAATAATCCAGAAAATCACATTGTAGGATTTTTAAATAATTAATTGGTAAATTCCTCGGTAAAATAAGTATTTGGTCACCTACAAACAAGCAAGATTTCTGGCCCTCACAGACCTGTAACTTCTTCTTTAAGAGGCTCCTCTGTCCTCCACTGGTTACCTGTATTAATGGCATCTGTTTGAACTCGTTATCAGTATAAAAGACACCTGTCCACAACAATTGTGTTTGAACAGTCACACTCCAAACTCCACCATGGCCAAGACCAAAGAGCTGTCAAAGGACACCAGAAACAAAATTGTAGACCTGCACCAGGCT
>NW_015505308.1:79348-86689 GCF_001515645.1 Sinocyclocheilus grahami | reverse complement strand
TTTCCGCGACATTCTAATTTATTGAGATGCGCCTGTGTATATATATATATATATATATATATATATATATATATATATATGCGCGCAAGCACAAGCTTTCACAGATATTCTGGTTTACACAAATATACAGTATCAGGGCTCAACATTAATGCTTGTCCGGGACAAGTGGATTTTTTGAAAGAGAATTTTACTTGATTTGACTACATTCAGTGGTAAACGGTGACTGACAATAGATAATGTTGACAGTAAGGTCGCACCAAGTTGAGTCTCGCGCAGCCAAACCAAACAAATAAGCATGACAACAAACTTAGAGGGGTCATATGATGCGATTTCAATTTTTCCTTTCTCTTTGGAGTGTTACAAGCTCTTGGTGCATAGATAAGATCTGTAAAGTTGCAAAGACTAAAGTCTCAAACCCAAAGAGATATTCTTTATAAATTTAAAAGTCAGCCACGCCTACCTAAAACGGCTCGTTCTAACACATACCTACGTCGCACTGTGGGAAGATTTGCATAACGCCGCCCAAATGTTCATGCAAAGAAAGAAGGCGTAACTTTTATTCTCACTGTAGTATTGTTGTTGTTGCCGCCGCCATGTCGTGAAGGCGCTGTGTGTTTCGTTGTGAAAGCGAAACTACTAGGTTGGGCTTCCAAAAGAGGACGATATCTGCTTCGTCATGCCTGGAGCTGATCCATATTTTTTTATTTTTGTAAGAAGTCTCTTATGCTCACCAAGGCTGCATTCAGAATCATAATTCGCAGATGAAGAGGAAAAGTTAAACACTATAGCATTTTTTAAAATGAAAATGAGATGAAGTTTTCGCACTAAAAGAGAAGTGATCTCGCGCTCATAGAACTTAAGACGTAGGCTACCAGGCTATATCTGCAGCTAAGCTGAATAAAAAGCAGAATGAACTGAAACGTTAAGACAATAAACACAATAAATAAATAAAATTTATGAATGAAGCAGTGCTAAATGACATTTATTAAAGTACAGAAAGCAGTATTTGTAGTATATAAAACAATCATAAAATTGCCATTAGGAAAAAATATAGATTACAATTATTGTCCAGAAGTGTATTTGATTTCTTATAGCAAATTCAAAGTAAGAGATAAGAAAAGAATTCCTTGTAAAAAAATAAATAAAAATACATACATAAAATTATTGTATTTGACATTTCTGTCACTTCTCAAATGATGGCTATGCCCCTGGCTTGACAAAATTTTAGCCTATACATAATACTTTTAAAGCTCTTTTTTTAAATCTTGGCTTACATAAATTTCTACATATGCCATGTCATAGCATCATTAAACTAACATCTAACAATTGACAAAAGTGTTTTTTTTCTCTAACCTATGGTTCTGTAACCATAAAGGCTGCCGAGTAATTTGCCCCCTGACTAAGCATTTAAAGAATTTAGGGGAGGCATTTAAATATTCCTGTGAATGCACTTAAAGAATGCAGAATCGAATCGTTAATCGAATTTAATTGTGAATCGAATCGTTCTGAATTTGCAAAAATCGTTCTTGAATCGAATAGAAAACCTATGAATCGTGAATCGAATTGATTCGCTGTCTACCCAAAGATTCACAGCTCTATTTAAAACGCATGATTTCAGAGCGATAAACATGCTAATCAGAACCAAAACAGATGTTTTTAGCAGGTCCGAGCTGTAATGGTGCAGCTCTGTTCCAGAAAAGCTGAAACTTCACAGACACACTCTGGGGACACCAGAGACTTATATTAAATAGAGGTCGACCGATGTATCGGTTTTGCCGATTAATCGGGACCGTTAGTTGATTGCTGGAACTATCGGTTATCGGCTAAAATCCATGCCGATAGTTTTCCGGGTTGCGTCCATTGCTGGAGCGGCTGAGAAGGCTCTGCTGTCATTACACAGTGCGAGAGTGGTTGAAATCACTGACAGCACGTGCTATTTGTTTAGACACGTGATACTGCACGCTGGACAGAGCAGGAAACTTCAGACGCGGATTTAAATGCAGCCGACAGAAAATCCTGCCGCGCCACAGAGCGCCATTCACATAGTTTTCCTTTAAATTACATTATATTGGTCCCGAATTGTTGTTAATGTACATAATGAATTGTGTATTGTGCATTTTCAGCAAAACGTTTGTCTTTCTGTGGCTCTAATAAAGTCTGTGTGCTTCATTTATAGAGCTATAATATAGGTCGCGCTTTCTCTTTCCGTTCGCTCCGTTTTTTAAACGCCGAACTTCAAACTCATCCATGCCAAATTGTTCATTCTAGAAGTAAACTTGTGTCTGTTTGGTGATTAAATAAACTGTTTTAGACCGTCCGGAGTGTGTGTGATACCGCGTCCGGAGTGTGTGTGATACCGGTGAGTTCTCCTAGACTCAGCGCTACACTTTTATTTTGATTAGATAATCATCAAGTGTTCAACAATAGAAGCAGGTAAAGTCTGAGAGTATACATACAATATCCATATGTATATAATTTTAATGCTATAGCCGTTGTGTATATATTTAAACATTTTCATCTTTAAGCATGACAGTTTAAATGAAATGGTAGCACTTTAAAATAAGAGTCCATTTGTAGCATTAAGATGAATGAACGCGGTGTACGTATTGTTCCTTGTTAGAGTGTGTTAATTTCAACATTTACTATTACTATTATTATTATTATTTTTACTACTACTAGTAGTATGGTTCAGTACTGGTTTTGTTAATAAAGCACTATTTTAGTTTTTGTTCAGTATCAATTTTAAAACTATCGGTTAATTAACCGGTATCAGCCAGTGTGGTGTGGCCCACCTGCTTCCGCGACCCATGTTTAAATCGGCAAGACATAGAAACACGCGCAAATGATCAATTACGATCCGTTTTACCCGTAGCCCGACTGGAAAACACAACAGCCCCGGGACGTCGGGCTAGCTATTTTGCGAGCCCTGGAAATACAGGTTTGGTATGACATAAGGGCGAGTAAATGAAGATAGAATTAAAATTTTGGGGTGAACTATTTCTTTAATAGACCAGAATATCACTGGATTGGTTTGGCTTTTGATTGGACCAGCAAAACACCACCCAGACTCCCAAGCAACTAGCTCACATTACACTAAACACCACTCCGAACACCCAAGCAAAGTGGCAGAGAGATTTGCAAGCACCACTAACATTTTAAAGAAACATTTAAGAAAAGTGTACTGTAAAAATCCAGTTTCCCCATAATCCCTAATAGATAAGCAAGCACATCCCATCAGCCTCACGTCCAGTCAGAGCAGATCAGAACTAAAACTAAACAGAAGGGCAATGCTACAGCTGTTCCAGACAAGCAGAATCAATCATAACGGGCCGTATGCATCATAAACACAAGAGCTCGGCCAACTTACAACCCCAGCGGTTCACTGGGACATGGCCCTAAAGCACACATGATGAACGACTTCATACAACCATGATTCATCATTCTGTTCGCTGCTGAATCAAACGCATTACAATGGTTTGATGGTTCACTCTATTTTCGGAAAGCGTGCTGTAAAAATAGTTTACAGTGTGCTCTGACACCGCATGATGAAATGAGGCGCATTCTGAGTTTATGCAGATATCATAATAATTGATCATCTTCTACTTCTGAATTTAAAGAACTCATCAACACATGCTTTCTGAACATGGTTGTCTTACTGCAATGGAAGCAGAAGCTGTGTTCAATTTTTATATCAACGTATTAAAATTATATTTGGGTTAATTGTGTAGTTGATTGAAATAGCTCAAGCTGATTGCAAATTTAAGCAAATGAAAAGAAAAAAGAAAAAAAAACATTTGCATAATGATTCGTTCTGATAAAATAAACATCAAAAGGAGCTCGCAAACAATTTGGTATTTAAACAGACATGGCCTACTGACTAACTAATGTGACCAGACTTCAGATATGAAAAAGATGAAAAGGTTCACATGCTTAGAGGAATAATTCACACATCATTGTAAATGATCGTCATTGTTTATTTATAAATAATGTTGCAACAGATTTATATTTAGAAGTTATGGGATATATAGTTCTTTTGAACGTTCTATTCATCAAAAATCTCTTTCAAAATGTGTCAGAGTCTGCACAAAAATATTAATAACAACTGTTTTTAATGTTGATAATACTATGATTTTTTAGCATTAAATCAGCATGTTAGAATGATACGGGAATAAATTACATGAAATTTAACATTTTTTATTTTAAAACGTTTGTCTTTCTGTGGCTCTAATAAAGTCTGTGTGCTTCATTTATAGAGCTATAATATAGGTCGCGCTTTCTCTTTCCGTTCGCTCCGTTTTTTAAACGCCGAACTTCAAACTCATCCATGCCTCATTATTCATTCTTGAAGTAAACTTGTGTCCGTTTGGTGATTAAATAAACTGTTTTAGATCGCTGCTCGAGTTGAACGCGACGCGTCCGGAGTGTGTGTGATACCGGCGAGTTCTCCTAGACTTTTATTTTGATTAGATAATCATCAAGTGTTCAACAATAGAAGCAGGTAAAGTCTGAGAGTATACATACAATATCCATATGTATATCATTTTAATGCTATAGCCTTTGTGTATATATTTAAAGATGTGCATCTTTAAGCATGACAGTTTAAATGAAATGGTAGCACTTTAAAATAAGAGTCCATTTGTAGCATTAAGATGAATGAACGCGGTGTACGTATTGTTCCTTGTTAGAGTGTGTTAATTTCAACATTTACTATTATTGTTATTTTTTTATAGACATTAACCATATCTACTACTAGTATGGTTCAGTACTGTTTTTGTTAATAAAGCACTATTTTAGTTTTTGTTCAGTATCAATTTTAAAACTATCGGTTAATTAATCGGTATCAGCCAGTGTGGTCCAACCTAGCTATCGGTATCGGCAAAATCCACTATCGGTCGACCTCTAATATTAAATATTGTAAAAAGGGGCATAATATGTCTCATTTTAGGCAGTCTTGCTGTTTTTTCCCCTGACACATTCATAATCGTTACTTCTGCCGGTGTGCTGTGGCAAATTTTATGTGTGCGCTTGAGCGCTGATAGGCTATAGGCAATTAAAGGCTCATTATTATGAATTATATGGTTTATTAATATAGACGTGCGATTAGTCGAGTAATAGCTAAACATGAACGACTACTAGTCGACTAGAAAAATCAGTCGAGGGCAGCCCTAGTCACATGATCCTTCAGATATCATTCTAATATGCTGATTTGCTGCTCAATTTTATATATATATATATGTGTGTGTGTGTGTGTATATGTGTGTATGTGTATGCATTTTAAATCAGAAGTGACAGCTGACCTGAGCCCAGCGGCGGATGCAGTCCAAGCAGTAGACGTGTCTGCAGCAGTCGGGTACGGCTCTTTCCGTCCGTCTGGGTCGGTTCAGACAGATTGGGCACCGCTGAGCCTCCTCTTCCTCCAAACTCTCATCTGAGCTCTGCCCACCTGAAAAAAAAAACAAATCACAGAGTTAAAGTTACTTTACTTACCTTTTACAGAATAATGCATTAAATATGAGATGCATCCCAGCCAAATTCAACAACTCATTCCTATATGCCTTGTCCAGTCAAGTGTATGTGAAGTTACAAAGGCAGCATATCCAGATATGAATAAACCCCGCTCACCCTTTCCTGGCCCCTCTTGCATCTTTGGCTCCGGGTCACAGCAGCTCTGAGCCCTGATTTACTGTCCCAACACATTTAAAGAAAAAAACATATAATAAAGCACAACTCTGATACATTTCAATCATCATCATGACAGCGCAACTCAGTCACTGTGTCTTTATTTGCTGTGTTTACTCTCTCTCTCTCTCAACACAGCTGAAGTTTGAGTTGCTCATTAGCAGCCTGTAGCCATGAAAGAGGCATTTAGAGCTCTTTACACTCATTGAAGTTAGTCCTATATGATTAATTAGTATGGATAACATACATAGACACGTATCGAGATGTTTATAAGTTCAGACTCTTGTTTATCAGTGTGACGCGGCTAGCTGTGTTAGCATCCGCTGTCATTAGCACACACTCACCTCCGCGCGCGTCCCTCCACGGCCTTCAGATCATATACTAGCACGCAGGACGCTCCTCAGCGCAAAAACACACTTTTTGTGCACTTTCATGAGCCCTTGCTCTCGTAATTGCGATAGATTTAAAGGCGTCCGGCCACATGTGGGTCAGGAGCTGCAGTTCCGCCTCTTCACCGCTGGGTGGCGCTGCTGCGGGGCATGATGGGAGACTCGGCGCGTCATCACGTAGGGGTTAAGGTTCACGGAACTTCTTCCTGTGGAGGAAAATCTTTTTAAAATAGTCCACCAAAGAGAGCTCCCCTTGCTCAGTACAATTAAAAATGATAAATATGTAAGTAAAAACGTTAAAAAAATTATGAATAAAAACACGCTAGAAAGGATATTCACATTGCCTCTAATTTTTTATTTAGTAATATGAAATGTTAAAATAATAATAATAACAATATATTAATATGATATAAAAACAATCTGTGAAGCCATTTACACACAACAGTGAGTTTAACGTTGATGAAAACGACTACTATTTTTTTTACAGCCAAAACAAATCCTTCCTTGAGTCTTCTTTTTGTTTTTATCGATTAAATGTCTATTAACGGTATCAGAGCGCTGATTGGTTCTTTAAGAATAAATGATAATAAATCTGACCAATAAGAGATCACGTCGCTGCCGCAGCGCTCCGCCTCCTTTTAGTTTCTTTTCCGCTGCATAATTTTTCTAAAGACTAAAGAGTGTTTGGATGTGATCACTGTTGCCGTCTTAAATGTTATTAAGTGTTTCTGTTTAAAACGATCGAGTGATCACACTTTTTAAAAATTACGATAGTATATAATCCAGACGGCGTAACAGAATCATGCATTGCAGAAAGTATCCAGCAGAGGGCGACATTAAACACGAACAAAAGAACAAGTTCTGTCAATTTATCACAAATGCTTTGCGAATATATATATATATATAAACATTCATGAGCAGATTAAAAAAAATCGGTACTTTACATAATAATAATAATGTATAATTTTATAATAATAATAATTTAATAAATGTATAATATATAGACACACTCACACACTCAAAATGTGAACATGTTAGAAAATACAGATTTGTAAGTAAATACCAAATACCATTTTAAAAAATATATATTTAAAATTGAATAAATAAAATAAAATAAAAAATAAAAACGATTCATGAGCAGATTTAAAAATGAAAATATTGCATTGTTTGCTGTTTAAATGTCATAAAAATAATTAATACAAATTTTATATAATATTAATAAAACATTCAAATCTGTGTGTGTGCATATATATATATATATATATATATATAC
>NW_015505308.1:67909-79295 GCF_001515645.1 Sinocyclocheilus grahami | reverse complement strand
CACACACACACACACACACACACACACACACACTGCTGTTCAAAACGTTTAGGATCAGTAAGATTTTTAATGTTTTAAAAAAGTCTCTTCTGTTCATCAAGGCTGTATTTATTTGACCAAAAATCCAGAAAAAACAGTAATATTGTATTACTATTTAAAATAATGGTTTTCTATTTTAAAATACTTAAAATAGTTGTGCTGCTTAATATTTTTTTGGAACAGAAAAAGAACAGCATTTATTTAAAACAAAAATCGTTTTAAATAAATGCTGTGTAATGCCACTGACAAAATCATTCAATAAACAATAAATGTACTTTTAACACCCTGAAATATTTAGTGTGACCATATACTGTATGTAACAAAGAAAAAATATATAAAACAGTAGGTTCGATGTGTACTTGACAAGTCTCATGCCTGAACAATAAGAGATTTCTATCAAATATCTCAAGGACACATAGATGGGTTATCATGAACCTTTAATAGACATTAATTACATGATATACATAGTGTTTCATTGAAACAAGAGCGTATCATTCGCAGGAATGGCCTCTTGTACATGAGGAGCGCTTCACCCCTCTCGGGTCTGAGTACAGCATTTTAGTAGTAAGGTGAAAGGTGTGTGTGTGTCAGGGCCGATCACAAGCCTATAGGAACCGTGTGCTCACTTTGACATTCACAGCCAGATGAAGAGGGGCCGATCAGGGGCCCCGACACACACCTAGGGACATCTAAAGCCATTTTAATATTTCAAACATGTTGAGTAAAATTGAGAAAATAACAAGAATGAACGACAGCATATATACACTTCATTTGTGGTATATACACATATGTACAATATATATATATATATAAATATAGTAAAATAGATTAAATTACACTGATGTTTTTCCATAAATAACGGCTGGAGAGTAACATGTTGGATGACACATGAGGTTTAGCTGTTGGAAGCACAGTGTGTGTGTGTGTGTGTGTGAGAGAGACGGTGGTCACATGACCTCTCCATTCACCACACTAATAACAGCTGATTAGTGGACGACACACACTCCTCTGTCTGTCAGTCAATCGTCTCTCGTTCATGGCGTAACTTCAAGCTGCCGATGGCAAACACTGAAAAGGTAAGTCAAGTTAAACACTAATGGTCTCTTTTCCCCTCGGCAACAACGTTCTGCCATTCGATTCTGCGGTTTACAAAGCAAAACAACTGACAATCATACGGTCAAGCTTTCAAGTCAACATGAAGCGACAACCAGCTACTCGTTTATTTCTGTAATGTGACAAATGTTAGAGTGAAACAGGATATTCAACTCTTTTTTTAATCATTATTCGCTATTAGTGCATTTGTATTAATGTTTTAGAAAAGCTGAATAACCTAAAACAGTCAAAAACAATGAATGAGTAGTTATTTGACTGCTGGTAAACATCATTTCGATGTGACGTCAGCTGAGCAGCCATTTCAGATAATGTGCAAGGATGAAATGTTCATCATTAGACCAAGAATGTGTAGTTTTGATGATAAAAATGTTATTTCTGAACATTTTGCAAACATTATGGGAAAGTTACTTTTGGATGTTCTCTGAATGTTCTGAAACAAGCTGCAACATTTAAAAAATGTTACAGTAACGTCCAACTTTGAACGAACGTTCTATTAGCGTTACTGGAAGGTTCTTTTAACATTTTTGGAACGAACGTTCTGTTCAAGTTTGTTAATAACCTTTGCTAGAACGTTCTGCAAACATTCCCTGTTAGCTGCGTCTCATGTTGACTGTGAAGCACCCATCGTTGTCTTCAGGGTTTAAATAAGTTACAGTAAATTCATTCAGCCGTTCCACCTGTCTGAAATCAACAACTACAAATCAATATTTGTTCATTAGTAGATCTACACGACAGGTAAAGGTGACTCAAGTAGTACAGTATAAATGGCATCGTAACGAATGCGTTTAAAGCACAGCCAAGATGTGCAAAATTACAGTTTTTTCACATTTGCTGAAAAAAGAGTAAGTGCTTTTCTACATACAAACACCAATATTTTTGGCAAAGGTACAAACGGTTCGAACACGCATCTGCAGGCGACGCTCCGCTCAGTGTTGATCGTGAAATCAGTTTTGGTTGTGAGTACGAAACGCCTAACCTGAAAACAGAGAATGATGCACGTGTGCGACGTACCACTGAAAACTCAGCTGTACCGGAAGAACAACACAAAAGAAAAGCAAATCAACCAAAAAAAGAAGCACAACAATACGAGTGGATCACCATCTGTGTGGCCTAACAGCATACTGTACAAAGTTCAGGACATTCTCTCAGAATGGGATGTTTGTCTTTGCTCTGTGCTGGAAATTGAGCAGCTTCTTCTAGTTCTCAGTTGCAGTGTAAGCGGCTCAGTTCCGCCCATCTGCCTGTCAATCAGGGTTAGGACACGCCCACTAGTGGCCGTCGGCGTGCTCGCCTGAAGATGCTGCGTTGTGGATCCAGTCTGCGATGATCAAAGCCATGCTGCAGATCATCACCATGAATCCCACGATGAGGAACAAAGTCGCCTGAGAAGAAGGAGAGTGTGATGAGACATACTGAGTCGATCGCAGGTCAAGAACACACGTGTTCGGTCAGATCATGTCTTACCCCGATCTTCTGGACAGATTTCATGGACTCCTTCTTCACCAGTTTGATGTAGAAGGCCGAGGGAAGGATGAAGATCAGCATAGCAGCAGCGGACGCACCTGCAGGGAGGCCAAAAACACATTTAAAACATTTTTGTTACTTGAAATAAAAGAAAAATATTGATATAAAAGCTGTAAATAAAAAACTTAGATATAAATATAAAAAAAAAAACCTAAGCTTATTTTATTTCAGTTTGTTGACAAGGTAACATTTCTAATTTATTATTACTAAAATAACTAAAACTGAAATAGTAATTAATAAAAACTATAGAGACATATTAAAAAACATGAAATCAAATAAAATATTTTAAACGTATTAAAAAAAAAAAAAAAAAACTGAAAAAAAAAAGCTTTTCAGCTTTTTGAAAAGGAAACATTTCTAATTTTTTTTGGTTGAAGTAGTAAAACAACTAAAATTTACAGATTATTGAAAACTTTATATATGTATTTTTAAAACGACAAAAACAACAAAATTACTAAAACTTAAAAAATTTAAATAAAGCAGAAAGATATATTATTTTATTATTAATGATACTAAAATTGTATAATGCAGTTCAGAGGTTACATATTAATGTTTTAAAATAAAATTACTAAAAAATATTAAATTATAAAAAATTAAATGTGACCCTGGACCACAAAACCAGTCATAAGGGTCAATTTTTGAAACATATAAAAGCTGAATAAATAAGCTTTCCGTTGATGTATGGTTTGTTATGAAAGGCTGAGATACAACTATTTGAAAATCTGGAATCTGAGGGTGCAAAAAAATCTAAATATTGAGAAAATCGCCTTTAAAGTTGTTCAAATGAAGTTCTTTGCAATGCATATTACTAATCAAACATTAAGTTTTGATACATTTACAGTAGGAAATTTACAAAATATCTTTATGGAACATAAATTACTTAATTAAAACATTAACTTGTCCTCATGATTTTTGGCATAAAAGAAAAATCAATCATTTTGACCCATACAATGTATTGTTGGCTATTGCTATAAATATACCCCAGCGACTTAACACTGCTTTTGTGCTCCAGGGTCAATATATGATATTACAATAACACTGGCACACACACGCGCAATGACATCACTTCCTGTGTCCCACTTACCGATGAATCCGAAGATGTCTCTGATGGTGGGAACGAAGATGACGAGGATGTTGACGCAGACGAGCAGAGCGACGGTGATGCAGATGTGACGAGGCCAGCTGAAATCTTTGGAGGCGCCGAGCAGCTGGTTGACTGAGGTGCGGATCTGAAACGTAAAAAAAAAAAAAGTCAACACTCCTGCAATGTTTCTGTCTGTTTCCACACCTGTAAATGTGCTGGAATACTCACTGGGAAGAGAACCACGGGCACCGTCAGCGTCACGGCGGTCAGGACGGCAAAACGCACGATCAGAAGCACCACGTCGAAATTGTAGACCTTTGAGTAAGTGTGCAGGAGCTCGGGTTCAACGGCCTCTGCGGAATAAACCATGTTTAGTTCAGACTTACTACAAAAACATAATCTATACATTGTTTATGGAATGTTTTTTTTTTCTTGTTTGTCGAACGGTTTTTAAAAGTTACATGTCGTTTCAGAATGCTCAGAGAACATTTAAAAGTAACGTTCATATAATTGTTTTCAAAAATGATCAAACGGAATGTTCCCTTAACTTTTGCATAACAAGGATTAACATTTCTTAAAATGTAAAAAAATTGACATTTTGAACATTTAGAAAACATTCAGAAATAGTGTTTTCATAACTTAATGTAAACTGTAGTAAAATGTACTTAGAACATATTTTTGTTAGTTGAGACGATAATTTTTATTAATATTTTCTTTTTATATTTTTATAATTTTAAAGATTTAGTCATTTTTGTTGTGTTATTGTCATTTTTAGTAGTTTTATTTATTTAATTATTTTCAGTTGTAGTTTTAGTTATTTTGGTTCTTTAACAACTAAAGAAATAAACTAAGAAATAAAATGACCATATATGACAATTAGAAATGTAACCCTGCCAACTAGCTTTTTTTTTGTAATGTTATTATTTTTTTCAGTCAATGTTTATTTTATTTCAAGTAACAAACATGTTTTTTAAGGTTTAGTTTTAGTAGCCCTGCTCTGAATGGTGAAAAACACAGCTTATTGTCAACAAATTCACTGTAACTTTGTCCTGCACATCAAACAAACTATCCCACAAAAATGTTATTTTTCCATTTGCCGAGTCTGAGAAATCCCTGCGTTGCATAACATTTCCTGTCTTTCAGGGAAACTTAAAAACATCAAACATGATGTTCTATTCCTGCTGCGGCAAACAGCTGAACGCCTCAGACTCTTTCCCGAATCTTGCGAAACCGACCGGAGCCGTGGAGAGACTCAATGCTGGCTTGCTGCCGGTTCAATCCGGTGCGCTCTAACAGACACACCTCCGTTTAAAACAAACACTGCCTCACTGTATATTTCAACCTGCCACTGGACTATAAAATGTGTCGTAACACGTGTTTGGAAGACATTCAGGCTCTGATGTGGGCGCGCGTCTGCGTTTTGCTCACCGTTGAAGGTCAGGTATCCAAACAGAGCAGCCAACAGATACATGACAAACATTCCCAGGAACGAGACATTTGCAACGTTCTGCATCTTCCTTCTGGAACGACTGCAGAGAGAGAGGTAGAGAAAGAGTTAGTTTACTTTGTATAGTGAGGTTGAACTCACAAAAAGCAACCTGTAGCGATTAAGTATTTTATTTGTAAGTGTTAAAGTCGCACTCACTCTTTGAGCTCCTCGTACATGGGCAGAATAGCCGGGTGGCACACAAACGCGAAGGTCAGGATGGGCACCGCATACACAGTCTAAGATAAAACAATAAAGTTCGATCACCACACACTCCTTTCACTCAAATGCAAATATCCGAATGCAAATATCCGTCTCGTACCTGTGAGTTGAAGACGAAGTACTTGGGTTTGCAGCACTCTTCATCAGTAGTGTTGACCTGCGGCTGAGAGACGTTCACTGTGATGTTAATGAAGTTCTCCGGTAACGGACAGGGGATCTGGAACTTCTTGTAGATCACCTGAAGAACAAAAGCAGGAGGGATCGTCTCATCAGACTAACAATAGCAGCTCCAATGACACTCTTGCTTTCATCTGCATATTTATTTCTATGTTAAACAAGAGCAATTTAAGTAAAACTGAGCAATTTATCTCAGTGCTCACCACAATCAGGAAGAACACCATGCACAACAAGGAGAAACCGCTAGTGTATCCCAGATAACCTGAAATGAAACACAAACCATAAGGATCAACATAAACCACACTAAAATTTAAGTCACCCACATTTAATTTTTCTAAAATTACACTAAATTTATTTGTATAATATATTTTTTTTTTTTGTAATTTAAAAATTTTATAATAATAATAATAATAATAAATAGTAAAAATGTTAATTATAGTAATGGTTGCATTTATTTTGTTCATAATTTTATTATTTTCACAAAAACTGCCACATATCACCCTAATATATTATATATTTTTTCTCAAATTGTGTAACATTTTTTATAATAATACAATATAATATATATATTATAATAATAATTTTATATATTTATAATTAACATGTTTTATTATTTGTTGTTATTCATGATGAACATGAAAACGGTCACATTTCACCCTCATATATAATCATTGTTTGCTATAATTGTATTATGCTAATTTGTATATTATTTATTTATAATGTTACCATTTTTATAATACTTTTATGTATTATTTTCTTAATAATATAATAATCTATTATATTATAAATATCTATTATTAAGTCACTTCAGCCTCATATTTTATACAAATGTTTTTTTCCCTAAAATAGAATTACTTCTATTTCTATAATAATTCTATTTAATATTATAAAAATAATTGTAAAGTAAATGAAGCATCTTTAACTGTATTTTATGGTTTTACAGGGAACAAGCTTAATTTTCTGTATGCAAAATATAATTTTGTAAATAATAAATAAAATAAATTTTTAAAAATGGGGTATAATTTTATTACTTTGCATTTGGGAACACTTACCCAGGTTTCTAAGCAGCGAGAGCGGCAGTATGATAGCCATAGTGACGATCAGCACCAGATAATCTCCATTAGTGTACCACGAGCTGCAAAACACACCACAGACATCGATATTAGCATGCTGAGGGAATGACACGCAGCTGCTCTGCAACATCCTCTTTCACAAACACAAAACTCTAGAGCATGTTTCACTTCTGTCTTGTGGCTTTGGGCTCCATGTAGGGGTCTTAATCTTTCATGTCAGTGTTTGTTGTATTGGGTCACTGTCACAAAGCTCTCAATCTACGTCTGTGAACAGACACTCAGACCCCCCCGATCGAACAGCTGTACAATGAAGCGCTCACACTGTTCTGCCCAGAGCTGGAAAACATTCCAGCACAACAACAACAGCATCAGCCTGTGCTGTCCAGTCCTCGCACAGCTCCGGACATCAGCGCACATGTGACGGAAATAAATGAAATCTTACTTGTCATTGCTGTCCAAGAAGGCCTTAATGACGATGGGGAGCTCGTACTTCACAATGTAGAGGTAGCTTGCCATAGCTGGGATTGAAAGAGAGTTTGAAAACATTTTAGCGCCTTAAAACAAACCAAAATATCACTTGCTATCTGCACATTTCCAGGTAACAAATTTGGGTTATAAAAACATTGTGGGAACATTGTTTGGAAATGTTTCTAAAATGTTGAAATGTCCAGTTTTCTTGTTAAGATTATAACGTTATTTGAAGGTTACAAAAGCATTTCTTAGAATGTTCTATTAACTCGATTTCCACCGAAAATCAAATGTTTTTTTTTAATGTTTATTTTTAACGTTCTAAAACGTTAAAATGTCCAGTTTTATTGTCGTGATTATAATGCTATTTAAAGGTTACAAGTATGTTTCTTGCAATTTTATTTGTACCCAAAATACGTTATTTGATCTTTTTATATTCTAAAACATTTCTTAAAATGTCTATTAACTCTATTTTCACTGAAAATAAAATGTTTTTAAATGTTTATTTTTAACATTCTAAACCTTTCTCGTCGTGATTATAATGTTATTTAAAGGTTACAAGTGTGTTTCTTGCAGCATTTGATAAACTTATCACAAAATACGTTATTTTTTATATTCTAAAATGTAAAAATGTCTAGTTTTCTTGTTGATTGAAGGTTACAAAAATGTTTCTTAGAATGTTCATCAACTACATATTTTCTCTCAGTATTACGAGAACGTATATTGAATATTAAGAAAGCTACAAGAAAGTTCCGTAACCATTACTTTAAGAATATTTTGTCCTCACATTTATAAAAAAAAAGCTAGTGAAAGTTGTGAGAATGTTTCCTGTTAGCTGGGTTCACATTACTAGTCGTACCTCCGAAGTTTTGCATGGTGATAGAGCAGGACGCCGCCAGTTTGCCGGGAATCCCGAAGGCCTTGTACCCCAGCTGTTCGTACACCAGAGAACCTGGACGGAGGAGGCAGAGCATTAAAACTCATACTTATCATGGTTAAAAATAGAAACATAGCAGCACAGAGAGAAGCTAACCTCCTTCATTGGCCGTTTTGAGCAGCAAATGGACTGAGTAGAGGGAGAAAATGGCCACGGCAACCAGCAGGATCCTACAGAAATGAACAAAAACACTTAATTATTAAAATCGCTCTCAAACTCTCTCATGGGTTGCAACGCTCTCTTTAAACACTAAACGTCAACATGAAGCAGCATTTTATCTCAGTGAGACAAGACTGCGATTGATTGGATGGATGCATTTTCACCAAACTGTGCACAGAAAGTCCAGGAATATGCATTAAGAAAAACAGAAAGCTCATGTTGACTTTCAGTGTTAAATTAAGATGACCTCAAGCGTTCGCTCCACCGACAACTGGACATAATCGACTGTCTGTGATGAGTCAAGTTGCGAACGAACACACACACACACACACACACTCACACACACACACACACACACACACACACACATGTGTTCATAATAGAGGGAGGTGTCTATGGATTAGACTTGATTACATTCTCACACACTCATTCATTCCACTGTCTGGAGCTCGCTTGATCTTGTTGCAACCTACGTGACCTTCAGTAGATTTCCACTTCACGTGCCTGGAGCTGACGGTCACATCTTTGTGATTTAACCCCTTCCTTAACCGCACAGTAAAGGTTTTCCTCAATGCATTGAATCAAATTCCGATTTAAATCGTTAGGATTATTCTGTGCACACTGGAAATCTCATTTCGGTTGCGTAAGAAATCATTCAAGTCGTTCTTTGATGGATTCCTGGAGATTTGGATTCGATTTAAAAATGCAGCATTGCTCCACCTGCAACACCTTTACATAACCGGCGGAAACTCCTCTATCACCAGATTAACACATACGGCTTTGTTTGTAAACACTAAGAAGAAGCACGACTTGCATTTACTTCCTGCACCAGAGCCGAACCGACTGACTCAGGTCAGCTGCACCAGATTTACACTGAACAGAATCTGGGGAAAATTGCTGTACTCCTTAACAGCACTAATTATTCTAATCAGGTCATTTTGGGACCTTTGTGTACATTCTGTTCATAGACTACACGATCACACACACTCACACACATGTGTTCATAATAGAGGGAGGTGTCTATGGATTAGACTTGATTACATTCTCACACACTCATTCATTCCACTGTCTGGAGCTCGCTTGATCTTGTTGCAACCTACGTGACCTTCAGTAGATTTCCACTTCACGTGCCTGGAGCTGACGGTCACATCTTTGTGATTTAACCCCTTCCTTAACCGCACAGTAAAGGTTTTCCTCAATGCATTGAATCAAATTCTGATTTAAATCATTAGGATTATTCTGTGCACACTGGAAATCTCATTTCGGTTGCGTAAGAAATCATTCAAGTCGTTCTTTGATGGATTCCTGGAGATTTGGATTCGATTTAAAAATGCAGCATTGCTCCACCTGCAACACCTTTACATAACCGGCGGAAACTCCTCTATCACCAGATTAACACATACGGCTTTGTTTGTAAACATTAAGATGAAGCACGGCTTGCATTTACTTGCTTCCCCAGAGCTGAAGCAGATTTACACCGACCAGAATCTGAGGCAAACTGCTGTTCTCATTAACGGCACTAATTGCCTAATCAGGTAATTAGCACTCGTGTAAATCACATTTGTGTATATTGTGTTCACAGATTAGAATACTCCCAAACTCACTGCTAACTCTTTTAACTAGAACTAACTAGGAAAGTTGGGTGGTATCAGCTTATGCAAATGTGCATGTACATTTTTAAAACTGATGTTTTTGGCAGTACGGATATAAAGAAGCACGATACTCACACAAACATGGCAATGCCAGTGTTGGCCATGGCATAGGAAAGTCCCAGGATTCCACTTCCCATGATGGCATTGCCCAAGTTAAACACCGACATCCCGAACGATGCTGAACCAGGGCTCTGAAAAACAGGAACAGTGATATTTATGTGTGTGAAACGGTAGTATCTGATGAAACCTCTCAGACCAGATCAACCACTTACATATTCAGCTTCGTATTTCTTCTTGCCCAGTTGATGATCAGAGAGGAAGTTCTGACTTTCTGCGTCCACATCGGTATATTGCATTCTGTAAGCACATCAGTGCATTAGATCAGCATAAGGGAAGGTTTATTAACTAATAGTGACTCGTCTCCAGGTCAAATGAAGCAAGTTTTACCCATTGAGGGGAACTTTGGTGGGACAGTGCTGATAACTCGTGTACTCGTTGCTGTTGGAAATGCTGCTGTCTATGTCTGGATCGACGTTAAAGCGACTCATCTTTGTGTTTGCAGGGGCTTTGATCATTCTGTAATGCAAAAAAAAGGTTTATACAAAAATATGCAAACATTTTACCTAAAGTTTGCCAATTATTATTATTACTGAAACATCTAAAACCACACCTTCATTGTAGTCTAATGATTATTTGGGTGTTCTTGTTTCAAAATCAGAAATAACCAAAGTGGTTATTTGACAGTCGGTTGCATGGGTGTTAATGCGGTTTAGAAAATGCATGTCCATGCATTGCTCAGCGGAGCCGCGCCTCAGCTCAGCAAATGGGCATCAGGTCATGTGACCCAAAATATGACGTCATCGAATGTTTATTTTTTTATATTCTAAGCACTTTAAAATGTCCAGTTTTCTTGATGTGATTATTTAAAGGTTACCTAACGTTATTTAAAGGCTACTAATAGTGACCCGTCTAGGTCAAATGAAGCAAGTTTTACCCATTGAGGGGAACTTTGGGGGGCATGTACTGGTTGCTGTTGGAACTGCTGCAGTCCATGTCTGGAGCACGGTCAAAACGACTCGTCTTTGTGTTTGCAGGGGTTTTGTTCATTCTGTAATATAAAACAATGGAATATTCTTCTTATTGTGCAAGGATTTAGGTTTTGCTTATCCATTGAGGAGAAAAAAATTGGCTATTTTTAGGGACATACACACCCACGAGCCTTCAATTTGGTGTTTTGTGTAAGAAATGATCTTGTAATTGGTTTGACTGATACAGTTTTAGCAACATTCACACTTTTCTGTACAGCTGATAAAGGAGGGTCTCTTATTTCTGACATCCCTGTCGTCTGTACTTGAGTTTTAATCGAAGTTAAAGTTTTATCTGCTTAATCTTAATTATGTTTTTATTTCATTATGTGTTACTGTCTCTCTCTCTCTCTCTCTCTCTCTCTCT
>NW_015505308.1:30512-67847 GCF_001515645.1 Sinocyclocheilus grahami | reverse complement strand
CACACACTCACACACACACACACACACACACACACACATGTGTTCATAATAGAGGGAGGTGTCTATGGATTAGACCTGATTACATTCTCACACACTCATTCATTCCACTGTCTGGAGCTCGCTTGATCTTGTTGCAACCTGCGTGACCTTCAGTAGATTTCCACTTCACGTGCCTGGAGCTGACGGTCACATCTTTGTGATTTAACCCCTTCCTTAACCGCACAGTAAAGGTTTTCCTCAATGCATTGAATCAAATTCTGATTTAAATCGTTAGGATTATTCTGTGCACACTGGAAATCTCATTTCGGTTGCGTAAGAAATCATTCAAGTCGTTCTTTGATGGATTCCTGGAGATTTGGATTCGATTTAAAAATGCAGCATTGCTCCACCTGCAACACCTTTACATAACCGGCGGAAACTCCTCTATCACCAGATTAACACATACGGCTTTGTTTGTAAACATTAAGATGAAGCACGGCTTGCATTTACTTGCTTCCCCAGAGCTGAAGCAGATTTACACCGACCAGAATCTGAGGCAAACTGCTGTTCTCATTAACGGCACTAATTGCCTAATCAGGTAATTAGCACTCGTGTAAATCACATTTGTGTATATTGTGTTCACAGATTAGAATACTCCCAAACTCACTGCTAACTCTTTTAACTAGAACTAACTAGGAAAGTTGGGTGGTATCAGCTTATGCAAATGTGCATGTACATTTTTAAAACTGATGTTTTTGGCAGTACGGATATAAAGAAGCACGATACTCACACAAACATGGCAATGCCAGTGTTGGCCATGGCATAGGAAAGTCCCAGGATTCCACTTCCCATGATGGCATTGCCCAAGTTAAACACCGACATCCCGAACGATGCTGAACCAGGGCTCTGAAAAACAGGAACAGTGATATTTATGTGTGTGAAACGGTAGTATCTGATGAAACCTCTCAGACCAGATCAACCACTTACATATTCAGCTTCGTATTTCTTCTTGCCCAGTTGATGATCAGAGAGGAAGTTCTGACTTTCTGCGTCCACATCGGTATATTGCATTCTGTAAGCACATCAGTGCATTAGATCAGCATAAGGGAAGGTTTATTAACTAATAGTGACTCGTCTCCAGGTCAAATGAAGCAAGTTTTACCCATTGAGGGGAACTTTGGTGGGACAGTGCTGATAACTCGTGTACTCGTTGCTGTTGGAAATGCTGCTGTCTATGTCTGGATCGACGTTAAAGCGACTCATCTTTGTGTTTGCAGGGGCTTTGATCATTCTGTAATGCAAAAAAAAGGTTTATACAAAAATATGCAAACATTTTACCTAAAGTTTGCCAATTATTATTATTACTGAAACATCTAAAACCACACCTTCATTGTAGTCTAATGATTATTTGGGTGTTCTTGTTTCAAAATCAGAAATAACCAAAGTGGTTATTTGACAGTCGGTTGCATGGGTGTTAATGCGGTTTAGAAAATGCATGTCCATGCATTGCTCAGCGGAGCCGCGCCTCAGCTCAGCAAATGGGCATCAGGTCATGTGACCCAAAATATGACGTCATCGAATGTTTATTTTTTTATATTCTAAGCACTTTAAAATGTCCAGTTTTCTTGATGTGATTATTTAAAGGTTACCTAACGTTATTTAAAGGCTACTAATAGTGACCCGTCTAGGTCAAATGAAGCAAGTTTTACCCATTGAGGGGAACTTTGGGGGGCATGTACTGGTTGCTGTTGGAACTGCTGCAGTCCATGTCTGGAGCACGGTCAAAACGACTCGTCTTTGTGTTTGCAGGGGTTTTGTTCATTCTGTAATATAAAACAATGGAATATTCTTCTTATTGTGCAAGGATTTAGGTTTTGCTTATCCATTGAGGAGAAAAAAATTGGCTATTTTTAGGGACATACACACCCACGAGCCTTCAATTTGGTGTTTTGTGTAAGAAATGATCTTGTAATTGGTTTGACTGATACAGTTTTAGCAACATTCACACTTTTCTGTACAGCTGATAAAGGAGGGTCTCTTATTTCTGACATCCCTGTCGTCTGTACTTGAGTTTTAATCGAAGTTAAAGTTTTATCTGCTTAATCTTAATTATGTTTTTATTTCATTATGTGTTACTGTCTCTCTCTCTCTCTCTCTCTCTCTCTCTATCATGTATTAGTGTTATACTCTGTGAAGCACAACTCCTGTATATATATATAAAATGAAATGAAACAGCATTACAGAAACATCTTTACATAACAGGAAACAATGGTGCACAGGAAAACTATTTAAAATATTATTTAAATGAGATACTCGATCGAAGTTCCTCAAGCGAGAAACCCTTGCCTAAACATGCATTTGACCTCAAATTTGCTAATTATAATTTTTACCGAAACATTTCAATTGTAGTCTAAAGATTTAGTTATTATTATTTCAAAAAGCAGAAATGGTAAACCATTCTCATAAGGTTTATTTGACAGTCGATCGCGTGTAACGTTACACAGAAATCTGCTGTTTGCAGACGTCACGTGACCAGCCAAGAGCTGGGTGGAAAATTACAACCGGCAGCGACAACACCGACGTCTCATCAGTCTATATTTACATATTCGGAACAAAACCATTAGACATAACCTATTAAGGCTATTTTTTCTAGTCGGGTGACTATTTCAACCTGTCTAAACGGATACTGGTGACCATTTTAGACCGTCATCAGTATAAAATTTCCCTTTAAATTCTCAAACCACATGAATAATTTTATTAGATCAAATAATAATGATAATTTTGGTAAATTAGAATGAGGAAAAATGTGTGTGAAGCAGACGCCCGTGTGTTTATCAACAACCCCCGGACAAATCAAACAACAAAGGCAATAAAACCCATTAAATCATGTGACGTTAGCTAATTTAATACAGGCTATCCAGCCTTTGACAGCCAAACTATTTAATATTATTATATTATATTATATTTAAGATCATTAGAGTGTGTTTGAACGGTGATGATGATGAAACACGAGTCACAAAACAGATAAAAACGATCAAATAAACGCGATTACAGTGTGTTCAGGTTACAAAAATTAATAAATATATTAATAAAAAGGTCAGGGAATCATCTAATACATCAAAAAACTTGAAAACGGGATGAGATCTTACCTCAAGAATAATAATAATAATAATAATAATAAAAAATGAGAAATCCGTTTGTTCAGCTCCGGTATGAATGGAAAAAATATCACCAAACCCTCCCAATAGTGAAGAATGTTCCAGTGATCAATTACTACGTGATAGATAACAAATAAATACCCTAAGATTGATCAAGTACATTAAGCATGCACTGCAATACTTATAAACCCTACAATCGGTAATATTAATAATAATGTAGAAGATAAACGGAGATGTCCTCTGGGCGCGTCTGGTATCACAGTCTGATGCTGCTGAGATGGTTTATATTCGCCGGGCGCATTGCATCAGCCGGAGGACACTGGGGTGGAGCCTCTCAAGCGATTGTGTACAAACAGACCCGCAGTGACCCAGACGAGGAGTGCCTCTCATTCCCAGCCTCATGAAGGCGTTCACCTCCTTCATCCTGCTCATAGGAAATCAAATAAACAGATGCAACCTTTAATATCACAGCTGCGTCTGTGTCTCACAGCACTGAGAGCAAATGGAAACATTTTCCTGAGCTAAAGATCTCACATTACAGGCACAGTATTCTCTAATGTCTCATCCAGAGTTTCACAAATAAAGGGACATTTTAATAATCATAAGAACCTTTTGTGCATTTTTTAAAAATAAAGGTTCTTTATTTGCATCAGTTCACTGAAAGGTTCTTTGTGGAACAAAAAACGGTTCTTCTATGGCATCACTGTGAAAACTCCCTTTTGGATCCTTCATTTTTAAGAGTATATGGATGTTAAACACCAGAGATGCCAATTTTTGAGAAAATCGCCTTTAAAGTTGTTCAAATGAAGTTCTTAGCAATGCATATTACTAATCAAATTGTAAGTTTTGATATATTTACGGTAGGAGATTTACAAAATATCTTCATGGAACATGATCTTTACTCAATATCCTAATGTTTTTTGTCATAAAATAAAAATGTATAATTTTGACCCATACAATGTATTTTTGGCTATCGCTACAAATATACCCCAGCGACTTAACACTGCCTTTGTGCTCCAGACTCACAAATGATCTGAGCTGCTGGGCACATTCATTTTTATCTCTAAACGCTAACTGGTCGTCAACCATTGATTTAGAAGAAACATCTGAGAAAGAAATGTAGAACTAAAAACTTTAAGGTTACTTAAGATCAACATCTAAACAATAACATATTGTTCTGTGGTAAAGGAGAATATCTAGGGTTTGTGACGAACAATTTGACTACAGAGGAACCACAGGTATAGACCACAACCCACCCTGTGACATATTTCAAGCGAGGAAAGGTTATTTGCACAGAGTTTGCCTTTTATAGCTCAGGAGAGGTAGCTAACAAAGTAATAATGCATGAATTAACAATCACCTTTGTCTCAGAAGTTCCTCCTAAACAGACCTAAATGAGTCAGTTGTGAGTTTACTGCTTCTCATTTGTGTCTGCTGAGAAAGATGTTAAAGTCAATGACTTTTCCATGAGAGTGGATCATGCGACCACATGACTATGAGAGGAGCCGTGAGGAACAAAAGGAGGAATTTTGCAAAAAGAGGAACTTCTGATATGACGTTAGACACAAGTGACAGATTAAACGAGTCGGGAACGAGTGCGGCCCCACGCTCGGCTTTGGGTCACGCCACACAAGGGCAGTGAGTTGAGTTTGTTGTTACTTTCGCTCCTAGCATAACTTGAACGAATCACTCGCCTGACCACCTTCGCACAGAAGTTCTTCGTCACCCCCCGATCGGCTAAATCCCCCAGTGGAAGTGAAGCAGGGCATTACGGGACTCCGGTCTATGGTGATTTACCCTCGGATTAAAGGCCACTGCAGCCTCTGAGTTTGAGTTCACAAAAGAACACGGATGCTGGAATGTCTGACCTATTGAAACAGGGGCCCCAGGCGGGGCCCTGACTCCATAGGTAAGACTGGATCAACAAAAGCATTTTTCTGTCTCCACACTGTGTGAAAAACGTGCGGAAGAAGTCCCAGCTCTGCCTTTGAAACTATAGTAGCATCCATCGAGAAATGACACGGGGGGTGGGACCATCATCCATTGGAAATATCTTGATTTCTGAAGGAACATGTAGTTGCATAATGTTCTTCTGTGCCATATTTTAATGAATAAATGATTCACCTACCAATTCAATGGAAATATCTTGATTTCTGAAGGAACTGTTTCTGAAATGTAGTTGCATAATGCTCTTTTGTCTGACTGAATTTCTTCAGTGGAAAACAGTAGATATCTTAGAAGATATTTATATTTTTTAAAAATAAGTGTTGATGACATGAATTTTAAGTTTTAGGGGAAATATCACTGTAAGAGAAATTTAACGTTACCAAAATGTTCTTTTGCATATCATCTTTCATTTTTCCAGCAGAGTTTCAGAACATCCTGGAAAGTCTCCTGCAAACTTGAGATGGGCAACAATGTTTTGTTTCTGGAAATCAGTGCTTTTTTTCTGTGATAACCTCCCATGAACACTGTTTTGTCAGTGTTTTACTTTATGGCGTTATCATGTGTCTGGATATCTTAATCAGTGCAGATCTTTCACTGTCAGCCTATGGTTCTGTGTCACTTGTTTGAGGTTTTTACAGTTTACCCTCACACCGATCTGTGCAGGACGTCTCGTCCCAGGGAGAGGTGTAGTGGTGCTGAATTTCTTCCTTTGGTAAATTATCCGCCTGACTGTGGACTAAAGGAGGCCCAAGAATATAGAAATCCTTCTGCAAACCCTTCCAGTCTTCTGAACTGGTTCACCTCTTCTTCTAAGTACTTGGATCACAGTGAATTTAGCTGAAAAAAGCAGGTAACCCAAATGTTTAGTGTGTGAAAGGGCAAAGTAAACCCAAGGCTTTTTCTGAGATGCAGCTGGTCTTTACAGTAAATTAAACGTTGTTCTGTAAATACTCGAGTGAGGGTCTGTTTACTCATTAGTTTAGGTAGGTTTGTGGTTGATTTCTTTAATTAAACTGGCCCAAATTAACCTTTTTACCATCCTTTCAAATCATCAGTTAAATTACAGAGTTGATTTCTTCCTGTAAATGCTACACTCTTAAAAATAAAGGTTCTTTATTGGCATTGAGAACGTTTTTACATCCATGGAAACTCTACATTCCACAAAAGGTTCTTTATAATGGAAAAGGGTTCTTTAGGTTTTTAAAATGTTATTCACACCAAGAAAAATGGCTATTTTGAGATCTTTTCACTGAAAGGGTTTTTCGGGGAACAAAAAAAGGTTCTTCCTTGCCTAAATCTCCATTTTGGAACTTTTATTTTTTAAGAGTGCATGTAAACTGTCATTTAACACTTCACATTTTAACTCGTATTTTTAGTTCTATTGCTGTTTAGGAATAATAGTAACCACTTCATCTCACCATGACTGGGTGGACCATTTCTGTATACCAAATAGGTATCATTGACATGTAAATGTGAGTAGTCATATGTAAATTTCGTAACCAGATGTTTTTGCATCTTAGTTACAATAGACCTTCAGTTTTTAAGACTTAAAGCTATATTACATTTTAATATATATATATATATATATTGATCTAAAATCAAGTCACTGTAAAAATAATGTTGCTTCAACTTAAAAAGTAAACATTCATGCTGCCTTAAAATTAATTGAACATTTTAATTAAGGTTAATGAACTTGAAATGTGAAGGCGTGACCAATTGGAAAAACCAGGAAAGTTACTGTACACTGCAAAAAAAGTGGCAATCTGCAATTGTTAACTTAATGATCTGTTGATTTAACCCATAAAAATATTTAGGTTGGTTCAGTGATGTTAAATTGTATTTTTGACTTTAATAAAACCAGTTAATTTAGATTTAACATTTTTAAATTACCAATGTTTTTTTTTTTTCAGAGTAACACTGAACTTCAAGTTGTAATAGCTAATTGTAACAATTATATTTAATGGTATACAATCCTAATTCCATTTTCAACCTTCAACATCTTTTGTACTAGTCTGCTTCGAATTTCTTCCACTTCTGAACCCGACTGCACAGTTGAAATTAATAGAAAATTCAAATGTTAAGAAGAAGAAAAAGACAAGAAAGTTCTGGAGAATGTCTGTGGATTTCTTGATGTTGGGATCATGGTGGTCCGTGAGAGAGAAGACATCCCGCCGGTCTCCCGCAGAGGGGGGCAGAGGTCGGCTCATCTTCCCCCGGCTCCTGGCTCATTCTTATATAATCATTTTATCTCCTCGTATTAAACAAACAGCCGCCCGCTGTCCGCACTCATGGGAACCTGCCGAGAGAGCTTACGTTATGCACATCACTTCAGCAGCATAATGTCCACCTGCCATTGCTCATAACAGACCCTGCTCAGGCCATTTTGGTACTTTATGAAATAAAATACAATTTATGATGTGTGACTATGTAAATGATATAATACTGACACAGAAAATCCTGAAGGATGCTTGAGAAAGAAAATAAAAAGTAGGCCATGGGGACGTTATGCCAGGAAGATGATGGTGCACATGTCCTCTTTCTCATGGACTATCATCACTTCTGTCTGTGTTATCGTGTTTCCAATGTGTACAGCTGTGGCGGGAAGCTTCAGTGTGTTTATAGCAGAGTTACCAGACCGGAAAACAAACGCTCTTGACACAGACAGGAAGTGAAATGCATACACTCGTGTATACATGTGAAAGCGTGCAAATACGCAGAGGAGCTCAATGCATTTCACTGACACTGATTGCTCTATAGATGTGCCTGCGTGTGCGTTTCTGAGCACCTGCAAGCCAAGTTCTATGCCGAGTGTCACAGCAAGATGAGATTTGGGATATATTTAGGTCATTGGGTTGTAAGGTTAGCAGAGATACAGTTTAACATCTGCGATGCTTACAATCACATCATCAGCATCTGTGACAGTATACATTTTAATTCCCTCTTGGAAAGATAAACCAGCTTGAATTTCCATGCTGGTCCAGGTCGGTTGATGCTGGTTTAACTGGTGGATTAAATAAAATGCAAAGTCATATCAGCAACACCAAGGTCATGGGTTCGATTCCCATGGAATACAATGACTGTGTATCTTGAATGCAAAACAAGTTGCTTCAGATTAAAGCTTCTGCCAAATGTAAATGAAAACCTTTTAGGAGGGTTTAAGGTCAAAACAGTTGTGAGGGAGAGTATTTGGAGAATGGATGATGTTCAGATCGTGTACTGCATGTTCTACAATGGTTCTAGTCAGGATTAATATAATCAACTAAACTATTAAAAACATATTTTTTAATTGAAATAAAGTAGAATCAATATAAAATCTACATATTGGATGAAAAACAAACAAAAAAATTAGAAATGCTGCCTTGGCTATGAACTGAAATAAGTTTAAGTTGAATAAATTACTTTAGTTTTAGTGTTTAATTAACTGGAAATAATTAAAAACTTACACTAAAGCTTGAAATAAAAACAAAACATAAGTATTAATATTTATAAAAGAACAAATACTAATAAAAATGACAACTAGGCACATTGCAAAATCACTCAAATTAAAAAATATATATATAAAAAATAAGAGCAAAAAAATTATATTAGTATATTAATTGAATATTATTTGAAATAAAGCTGTAATATAAATATTAGATATAACTGAACTAAGTTGAAGCACTGGAGATAAATAAAAGCTACAAATAAAATTAAAATAAATTAAACCTAAATAGTTATATTTAATGCTATTTCAAAATATGAATAAAAAAATGATATACTGGCCCTAAAGTACATCACCATCAACATGGCCAGGTTGTAACCACAATGAACCGTGACATAAGTCAAGGGAATTTTCCAGATGAACAGCAGAAATTAGGCGGTGTGAGCGGGGAGGAATACGGGCATCTTTTGATATGAAGCTTTGGGTCTGTAATCCGCTTACAGCTGAAAAAGCTCTGAATTCCTGGACCTGCAGGAGAAGCTGAGATGAACCTGTAAACGGCATCAAGACTTTATACTAATATTGTAAAAGACAACCCAGATCTGAAGCATATGAACCCGCTGACTTCTAGCGTTAGTGTCGGGCTAGTGGTGGGGGAGCGGGATTACAGTGAGTCTCCTGGATAAACTGTTCTCACCGGCACTGCACCCTGTACATGCAGCACTGCCACAACCGCCAAGAGCAGAGATGTCCTCTGTGCCATCATAAAATCCTGCTGTGTTATGATTGTATAACAGGGATCGAGTGTGATTTAATCTCCATGCCAAGCATATTCCCTTAAAGGAACACTCCACTATTTTTTGAAAATAGGCTCATTTTCCAACTCCCCTAGAGTTAAACAGTTGAGTTTTACCGTTTTCAAATCCATTCAGCCGATCTCCGGGTCTGGCGGTAGCACTTTTAGCTTAGCTTAGCATAGATCATTGAATCTGATTAGACCGTTAGCATCTCGCTCAAAAATGACCAAAGAGTTTCGATATTTTTCCTATTTACAACTTGACTCTTCTGTAGTTACATCGTGCACTAAGACTGACAGAAAATTAAAAGTTGCCTCATAGGAACTGGCTAGGAACTATACTCTCATTCCGGCGTAATAATCAAGGAACTTTGCTGCCGTACCATGTGTGCAGCAGGCGCAATGACATTATGGTACGGTAGCAAAGTTCCTTGATTATTACGCCGGAATGAGAGTATAGTTCCTAGCCATATCAGCCTAGAAAATCGCAACTTTTAATTTTCTGTCAGTCTTAGTGCACGATGTAACTACAGAAGAGTCATTAAATAGGAAAAATATAGAAACTCTTTGGTCATTTTTGAACGAGATGCTAACGGTCTAATCAGATTCAATGATCTATGCTAAGCTAAGCTAAAAGTGCTACTGCCAGACCCGGAGATTGGCTGAATGGATTCAAAAACGGTAAAACTCAACTGTTTAACTCTAGGAAAGTTGGAAAATGAGCCTATTTTCAAAAATAGTGGAGTGTTCCTTTAATTCCCACAGAAAATACAGTCTGAATGTTGTTATAAAACTGCAGCTCTGTGGTATGTTATACTTCTGTCGGTATGGTTCACAAAGGCAAATAACTCAAATAACAACGCTCTTACAATTTCCTGTGCAGGAACATCAGGAAGGAAGTGGTGCCCTCAGACAGGAAGAACAACACATGCCAGAGCTCTGTGTTGTCATTACATCATATTATTGACCAAGCAATGCTGTACAGTTTATTCCATTCCCGCTCTGCTCATCGAAACGGTCAGTCAATGAGCTAAAAATGAGTTTGAACTGTAGAGTGGAGCGTAAGGTTCATTCTGAGGGGACTAATCTCTTTTCTGACTTTTCATTTGGTTCATTTCCTACTATTGAATAAAAATGAGATCAATTGGTTAAACAGTAATGTGATTGCAAGGAGAACAGTTGGAAAGTTTTGCTTAATTCTCCTAAAATGTAAAGGCAGATATATATTTTCTTGTCAAAAGACTCATTTATAGTGGGTGAATTAATTTTTTTTTTAAATAAATAATATTTAAATTAAAATGTATTCGAATGGAACATTTCATCATAAATAGAATTCCAAAACAGTTATCGAAAAAAGTGCAAAATAATTATTGAACAAGCTAAAGGTGCCATTGGTGAGATAAAACTGCCTAAAAAGATATAAACACTAATACAGCTTATTTAAATTAAAATGAAGAAGAGAGGAGCATGAGGGAGCAGAATATCAAGACTTGAAGGTGGAAAACCATCCAAAACATAGCAACTGCATAACATTGAACCTCCCTGAACACCTTTGCATAATGCTAGCGACTTCTTTTTTCTAAAACATCTAGCTATTTTCGCCTGAGGTATTCCAAGAGAAACATTTGAGAACACCCTGTATGCAGTTCAGTGAGATTTATCAAAGTAGCAACCATGTATTTTCCAATAGCTGCTTTTATCAAAAACTGTTTGTTTCGATCAGGAAGGTCAAAACAAGACGGGCGTCATCGGCTAGTAAACGTGACATCTTAATGACCCAGGTGCTGCACACACAGATAAAAAAGAGCTGTGTTTCATTTTCATCCGAATCACATGACAGCACAGCTCAGCCTGTCCCACCCTTCCTCATGCATTTGGGAAATTTCCATTCCCTGCTTTGCTTTTCTCAAGGTTAAGGTCACAGCGTTCTGCCGAGCATCATTCTGCCTCTTTATGTTTTTATAATTCAATGATCACCCACGGTCTGAAAGCAGACACAATGTTACTATCCTGTTACCTACGTAAATGTAAGAAAAGCACCACACTGGGTCACACTTAAGCCTATTATACAGGACTGTGGATTAACTGTCTCTCTCTTCCTGTTAAATGAGGCCAAAGACATGAACGCCTTGATCAGATGCTTACTGTGACATTAAGTGACGGCTTGATCAGGATTCATCTCGCAAACGCATTCTGGGAATCTGAACAGAGACGGCAGGTTTAAAGGAACAGTTCACCTAAAACGAGCATCCTGTCATACTCAACCTCATGATGAAACACAAAAGCACACATTGATCTTCTCCATGCAGGGAAAGAATATACAAAAAACACCATGAGATTTGGAGAAATGTAGCATTGCATCACTTGCTCACCAATGGATGCTCTGCAGTGAATGGGTGCCGTCAGAATGAGAGTACAAACAGCTGATTAAGATAAACCAATAGACAGAGGAGTAGTTTTTTTTAGCTGGAAGCGACAGTTAAAAACATCTTAATAATGGATTTGTTTCTTACAAACACACAGCTTTTGGCTTCACAAGACACTAACTGATGGACTGGAGAGGTGTGGATTACTTGTGGATTATTGTGATGTTTTTATCAGCTGTTTGGGCTCTCATTCTGACGGCACCCATTCACTGCAGAGCATCCATTGCTAAGCAAGTGATGCAATGCTACATTTCTCCAAATCTGATGAAGAAACAAACTCCTCTACATCTTGGATGATCTGAGGGTGAGCACATTTTCAGCAAATTGTAATTTTTGGGTGAACTACTTCTGTTTTCAGTAGGAATTCCCTGTATTTCAAGTCTTCTGATGCAATATAATAGTTATGTCTGAGGAATATAGACAAATTTAAACTCTTATTCACTAAATTTCATGTGCATTTTTGCTCATTCAAAACTGTGTGTTGGAGCCACTGACGTCAAACTTGGTGTAACGTGTTTTACAAAGGCAAGGTCAATCATGCAGACAGTTGCTACTTTTATGGTACTTTTATCGTGATTTATTGGCCTTTTTTGGAGCTCGACAAACATATAAAAAACATGAATAAGAGTAAATGACCATTTTCAATTTAGTATAAATTTAGTCTTCTTTTATGTGCCTTTTTTTCTCTCTCCATATTTTCCAATATTAATAATGATAATAATAAAGTCTGATTACATTTTGATATTATCTTTAAACTACGTACACCATTGTCCACAACCATAAAATGTTTCTACCAATTTTCAATAAGAGATTATTTACTTAATTAAAGACAATTTTCTGTCCTGGAACAGAACACCATGACTGTTGGTCTCCACCAGCAGAAAAGCCAACATAACCACACACTTGATCATTTACAGAGTAATACAGAGTAGTACATTGTGTTCCTCCACATTAACCGCAAACCCAAACAAATATTACACTCAGTACAGAGGCATTTATGAATGTGACGTTGGTTATATTGTGATTTACTGCTGAACCAGCGAGCAGAAGAAGAGTTTGTGTGTATTTCAGAAAGATGCAGTAATTTTGCGCTGGACTGTTAGATGTTTGATTGATGCGTTTCATGCACGGGTGCCAAGTGAGGCGTTTAACCCTCTAGCTCAGGTGTGAGTTACTGACACGGTCATCTAATCAAAGGTTAGAAATCCAGAAAAGAAACTCAGAGAGGTGTATAATCATTGCATAGCAACGCTATGGCAACCAGAAAACTATATAGGCCACGTTCACACCACTTTTATATTAACTTCAGTCTGTTGCTATGGTCACGGCTAACACAAAAAAAGGATTGGCTTCGGTTACTCACTCATTTGTGAACGGGCCTTTTGAGAGTCACCTGTTAATAAAGTCAGCAGAAAATGAAGATTTACCATGTTTTCTAAATGCATATTATAGATCTCATTGTAAATGATTCATAAGTCCCAAACAGTGTGTGAACATATCTATATATACAGCATTGATGAGTTTACTTTATTGTGAACAACCAAGAAATCCGTTGAATAGAGTCCCAGTGTCACAACTTCCACTAATGTTTTTTCAAAGTTATATAAATGTTAGGACAAAACATTAATGTTTATGGAATGTTCTTATCACTTTATTGACATTTGAAATACATTCTCATAATGTTGAGAGAAAACGTTCCTAGAAAATGTCCTTATGATTTCATTTGTACTTTATGAATGTTCTAGAAACGTTTTTGAAACCTTTCAACAATGTTCTAAACACAACAAGAAAAATGGACATTCTAGAGTTCTTAAAATATTAAAAATAAACGTTCAAATAACGTTGTGGGTGAAAAAGTTAGTAGAACGCTGCAAGAAACGTTGATATAATCCCGACAACAAAATTGGACATTTCAACGTTTTAGAAACATTTCAAAACAATGTTCCTACAACGTTTTTATAACCTAAATTTGTTACCTGGGATGCAACTACACCAACAAATACAAATACTTTGTGGCTCAAAGACAGAGAGAGCAGATGCATGTTAAAACAAATGACTGAAATGAGGTGTTCAGCTTCATTCAAAAGCTCCCGAGTCAAGCTTTCTACGTGACCTGTGCTGTTAGGTGAAGCATTGTTTGTGTAAGCTTGAAAGCATTCGCCACTGAGAACAGAGTTACGTATCTGGAAACCTGAGGGTGTGTCTGAGAGAGCATGAGAGCGCAAGCTTCCTTCAAAATCACCTTAGCCATCGTGATCAAAGGTTGATTTATGGTGCGTATGTGTATTCATACTTGTTGAGAGATTTTCTTTTGCTTCAAGATGCAGGTTTTACATTGGACTTCAAGTGGTGACACAACACAGTACCACCACTATCATGAAAAAGTAAATAAAATTGCCCTACAAGTTAAACATTGAAGTTTATTATTATCACCATGAACCACATAGACCAAACAACATGCACAATTATAAACATGATATTGGCTGAACTGGAAAACCGACAGTTTTGTTTTCTAAATGTCTCTTGAATCTCCACACCGATCCTCTCTGCGAGTGTTTATTTAATGTAGTCTGGGTCATTTTAGTTTGCTTGTGTTCACATGTTCCACTGACAAGCCCTGTCAAACGAGGGAACACAATCCTTAAATGACCTCATTGGCCTCTCTCTGGATGTTTAACACTACACCAACAGCAGAATCCCTGGGGATTGAGATTTTGGGGTCATTTGTGCTGTAACTCCAGCTTTCAGAGTAATGTGGCACTGCCTGCTACAATGACTCATCAAACACCTTTAGCATAATTAAAGCACAACTCACTCACTGCAGGCTCATCACACTATAGACCAAAACTCACTGACACCATTCTAGAGTGTTCTGATGAGTGCAAAGGCATTTAAATGGCATCTTTACCAGCCAAGATAAGGCTGCTGTGCCTGCTCAAAATTCAATGTAAAGATGTAATGATATACCTACTTAGGGCTTACTTTTGCCAAATTTACATGGCCATGATTCTTGGGTGTTGCCAGGGCATTGCTATGTAGCTGCTAAGGTGTTCTAATGGTGTCTTAACATAGTCAAGTTAAGGCTGCTCTGTGCCTGCTCAGAATTCAGTATCAAGACACAATGCCGCACAAAAGCCAGACTATGCCTGCTTAGGATTTACTTTTGCCAAATTTACACGCAAAGGCAGCACAGAGGTGCTTCTTAAGTGGCATTTACACAAAGTATCTTTACACAGCCAAGTTAAGGCTGCTCTGTGCCTGCTCAAAATTCTGTGTCAAGACACACTGGCATATAAAAGCCAGATTAAATTGTGCCTGCTCTGACCCACCTCAGCCCCAGTTTTTAATATCATTTTTGTGTAAATGCATCTATGCCACCTCTGAGCAGCATTAAACAGTCTGTGTAAAGACACCTAAATGCACTTCAGAAATGTTTCTGTGCCACCTTTGCAGTGCTTAGTAACACTGACTGTTTCATGCAGCTCAGAGGTGCCATTTATGCAGTGTAAACTTGTGTTACTTGTGGTTGCCTGGTCGCCAAGCCAAAAGAGCTCTAGATTTGGTTCGCGTCCCTCTTCAGTGTTCGTCTATGGGATTTATAGCAATGATTCATGTCTAGCACCCAAAGGTTGTTACGTACCAAACCCTGATATGAGCAACATTCCACTAGTTCATTCCACTTGAGAAAAACATTGTCTAATAAAAATGCTAACAGACAGGTGTGGTTATATTTTTATCGAGCGTCACCTCAAGGCATCTTATGTTCCTTACAGGCCTCAGCGTTTCATTTATGATAATTATCGAATGATTAAAGTATTGTGTGAACATAACAGGTGAAGGATGTCTTTTTCAGGTCATATAAAGTGAATGTTTTCTCAGGGCTGGGTGCAGCCTCTGTTTTTACAGGACTTAACAAACAAAGCACTCTTAATTGCTACTTCTAAACATGAATCTGCCTTAAACGCACAGTTTTCCTTCCTGCGTTGACATGTCATTTTGAAAGGGCATTGGTTATATCCATTACTGATGCTTGTATGGACAAGTTTGCATAATGTTCTTGAGGAATGGTCCCGAGATTTCCCCGTTTTGGTTCTAGAGAATATTTAATCGGTTGCAATGCATTTGTGTGTGTGCATTATGAGTCAGCAAAATCTCAGAACTTGTTTCTATGGGCGCTGTAATGCTGACTGTACACAGCTTTGATGCGGAGACATCAGAAATGCACAGGGAACTGTTGTTCAGGTTTTGCTTTAACAGAGCATCTTTTCTCGGATGAAGTGTTGTCTTATTTCTCTATACACCAGTATGGCTGCTTACAAAGATGACAGGCTGGTGTTGTTGACTTTATTTGATCCCCAGACAATCTACAGTCACATAAAAGACATAAAAACATACTACAAGACATTCTTTTCATTATTAGAACTTTCTTGCTTGCATTCTCTGCCATCTGGCTAATGTTGAGCTTTTATTTCCTCATGCCAACACACATACCAACAAACCAAACAGACACTCCTTTACAATTTTAGCTGTATCATTCTGCATTCTCGCCTCAGATCTCACAGGTTTATTGTGCAATGTGCGCTGAATGTGTTTATTGTGCAATGTGTGCCGTGTACCAGGATTAACAAATCTCATTGCCATGACTTATTGTTTGGTAAATCAATTGTAAAGTTATTTCATTACATGCATGTAAAGAAAACTATGAAATTATAAAAAATTATGTAGTTTTCTGCAATTTCATTGTGAAAATTCTTTAAATATTTTAAATAAAACTATATGTTTTAATAAATAGATAGTTTATATACATATATATACAGTATAAAACAATGTCATATTAATTTATATTCATTATGAATGATTTAATCCAGGGTAATTAAACTAAAACCATACAAAATATTTTCATTATTTGAAATAAATGAAACGTTAACCAAAATAAAATATTACAATAAAAAATATTGATAAATTATAATAGTATTCAACTATACTACTACTAAAATAACACTGATTAAACCTGATACTATTAAATGTCAACATTCGCAACCCATTTTACTTCCGTAATCACATATGAAAATGACAATTGAGTGGATGCTCAGAAATGTTTTTTACATTTTGATGAAAAATTATGAATACAGACATTTGTTTTTCTTTGGAACGTGTATAAAGAAAGTGTTAACAATAAGGTTACAACTGTTAACGTTAGTTATATGAATTAACAATGAAAAATACTTTTAATTTAGAATTTATTAATCTTAGTTAATGTTAATTTCAACATTTACTAATACATTATAAGAAAAAAATAAAAAGTGAATTTACATGAATTAACACTTGTATTTTTATTAACTACCCACATGACAAAAAAATATATTTTTAAATATATTTAAAATAAATATAATTATATTTCAAAATATACAAAAAAGGGCCAAAATATATTTATATTTGCTAAAATATGTTTCAAAATATATTTATTTAGGCAATTTTTTTGTATAATTTAGAAAATATTTTTAAAAAATATTTTTAAAAGCGTTTAAAAATTAATTTTGCCCTCCATATACATTCAGTCCGAGAAAATATGCTCACATGTCACATTTAAGGAAAAACTTTATTTGTTGTCTATAACACAAGTGAACATATAAAAAAAAAATTCAACATTAATGAATTGGAAATACATTTTGAAATATAGTTTGATATATGAAGGTTGCAACTAAATATTTTCAATTTTAAAAATATATTTCTTTTAACTTCAATCTTTACAACATATATTTAAAATATATTTTGGCTAGAAAAAAAAATTGCCGTATGGGTCTCGTTAACAAAAAACAACAAAAAAACAAAACCGAATAATGCAGTTAGATTGATATTACTTGGAATGCGCAATAAAAAAAAAACGTGATTACTGAAAAAAAAATTAATAAAAATGAGATTGGTTTTTGCAAATGAACTCTTCATATATATAGAATAGAACACTCTATATAATATAATATAATTAAATATAAAATAAAAAAAGAGCATTACATAAAATAAAACATTAAAATAAAATCTAATATAATAATCACATTATACAATATATTGATTGTTTTTTTACTATAAATTAAAAACATGTTAATTGTTTATTTAATATAAAGTTTTACTTGTTTATTACTTATATCCTATATATATACATATATATAAAATGTCATATGGATTACATAATCAAATTACAAAAATTAAATACTTGTAAGTTATTAGAATATATATAACATTTTAAAATGCTTTTAATCAGATCACAGTTACTTTTTTTAAATGGACTACATAATTACATATTATTTACACATCATTTTAATATTTACCCTAAGATTTTAAGCTAATATTTTCATTATTATTATTAATATCAATTTTTTTCAGTTTAAATATTTATGATTTAATTAATTTGATCAATTCACGAACCCCCTTGAATTTCCCCGCAGTTTAGGAAACCCTGATGTTTAATGCACGTCATGTGTTGATAATAAAGAATAACATTTATATTCTCTCTCTTTGTATTTTTGTATTTAATGAATGTGGTACATCAATATTATATTCAAATCAATATGATAAATGAGTTAGGTCAAAAGCATAAAGTAGCAAAAGTAATATAATATAATATATGGTCTATACTCACAGATATTTTCTGCGGTGATCTGAACGGTAAGCTCTTGACCAGCCGCAGGTAAAACGCCGCCGGTAGGATGAAGATGAGCATGGTGGCTGCAGACGAACCTACAGGAGGAAGAGGAGGAGTTCATATGTGTGCGTTCACGTTTCTTCTCCTCTCAAGAGGGAAAGGGGCCACATCTACTAAGAAGCACAGTGTGGAGAAACTACTGACCGATGAAGCCGAAGATGTCTCTGATGGTGGGGACGAAGATCACCAGGAGGTTGTTGAAGGCCAGTATAGCAGCGGCGATGAGGAAGTGTCGGATCCAGCTGAACTCTTTCCCAGCGAAACACAGCGTGATGACTGACGAACGAATCTGAAAACACAGAAGACCACTAGATTTAGCAATTTTACAATATTGTGAGTGAAATGGGAAATACAAACACAATTCTATAATATATATATATATATATATATATATATATATATATATATATATACACACACATATATATATTAAATGTATAAAACAAAAACAAAAAATTTACATTCACATTACAAAAAAAATCACATTACACATTTGTTAAAAATTAAAATTATATATATATATATATATATATATATAGCAAATAAATTAACGTTTTTAAAAAATACATACCTATATATATATATATATATATATATATATATACATACATACACACACTGATAGATAGACAGATAGAGGATAGAGATTAAAACGTGAAAATAATAATTTTTTCTCAATATTTTATCAATTTTTTAATTATAAAAAAAAACTAGGTAATGTGGGTGGTTGCTGTTGTAATAAACATGGTTCTCTGCAGGGATAATACACATCATTTTTTTATATGCACTGTGGTCCAAATCTCTAAGACCACATTAAAAATCTGTAATCGAAAGCCTTTACACCGTGAAATGCTAAAGCTGCATCAGAAATAAAGCTCCAGTCTGTCCCAGAACAACCGTCCGGCGGCTTTACAGATGATTCGAAACAAATGAAAGCAAATAACTTCATATATGAAACACGATTTGGATTTAATATTACTGTTATAAAGTTATTGAAGCACTGCAAACACACACACACACACACACACACACACACAGAAGTCTGAATGGAGCAGGAACTGTATGACCCAGAGCAGGTGAGTGAATTATCTGAGCACAGGTCACAGGACCCAAACTGATCCGCTCGGAGCATGAGAACCAGCTCACACTGGGCCAAAGTTCACACACACACACACACACACACACACACACACACACACTGAGTGGGCGGAGCCTGAGACAGGATTACAAGTGTAAGCGTGTGGTAGAGTTGCATCAGCCAGCAGCAGCAGCAGCAGGATAACCGGCTGACTGACAGAGTTTGACAGATCACTCAAGCAGAGATCGCATTAAATGCAGCTGGACTTTCAACTTTTAAAAGATACAATTTCAGTTTATCCACTGAATAGAGATCAGATGTGCCTTGAATGATAGAAAGAGTCTTTAAAAAGCTTGTGAATCCAACCGTTTTGTTGCTTTCAGTTCATGTTGAGTGCAACTATACACTAGTGCTCCTGAAAATTGTAGTAAACAATTAACTTGTAAATTCACTGTAAACACTTTTTACGAAATGTTTTCGTTTTACAGTACAAATATCTAAATGTTCATACATCAAAATACATTTACTTGAGAAGCAAAATTACTAAAGTGATTACATTTTCAAAAAGTTTTCTAAAAAAATTCCAAATTAAGCGAGTTTGTACTTAAAATAAGAAAACAACTATACAGTATATGTACTTTTAATAATATTAATAAATTAGGAAATATAATTGTATTAACAATACATTATTAAAATAATGAATTGAATATGCTACTAATGCTACTACTAATAGATAATTGATCAAAATATATAATATATTTATTAATATATTTACAGTTTAATATTATCATTTTAATTATATGTAATATTTTTTATTAAGAAATGGGGTCAGAAAAATAAACTCAATTCAAAGGGAAAAAAAGTTTAGTTTTTCCATTCACAAATAATATTTGTAAGCATAAAAGGACTGAATTTTGATTAATTTTTCAGAAAATAAGACTTAATATCTTAAGTCATTTTGCTTCTCGAGTAAATGTGTCTTAATTTATGATTGTTCAGATATTTTACTGAAAAATAAGACAAAGATAAGTTTGTTTTTTGCAGTGTATACCTCTAAACTCTTGCTGCAACAATTAATCATTTATTTTAATTATGTTAATGGAAATAACAAAGTGAAGTCGTACAATTAAGAAAAACGATATAAAACATTAAAGATTAAAAAAAAAATACATCAGTGAGTAAAAACACTGTCTATTTGCATTAAAAACTGTAGTCCAATAAAATATGGTGGTTCTTGGTGCGTCAACAACTCATTTGAATGCATTTTTATTTCGCCAAAAGAATTTTAGCAGACAAAGCTGATCAGTCGAGTTTGATGGTTTTAAAGGGGTCATATGATGCGATTTCAAGTTTTCCTTTCTCTTTGGAGGGTTACAAGCTGTTCGTGCATAGATAAGATCTGTAAAGTTGCAAAGACTAAAGTCTCAAATCCAAAGAGATATTCTTTATAAAAGTTAAGAGTCAACCACGCCTACCTAAAACGCCTCGTTCTAACACGCCCCCACATATCTACCTCACTATGTGGGAAGATTTGCATAACGCCGCCCAAATGTTCACGTAAAGAAAGAAGGTGTGACTTTTATTCTCGCTGTAGTATTGTTGTTGCCGCCGCCATGTCGTGAAGACGCTGTGTTTCGTTGTGAAAGTGAAACTACTTTGTTTGGTCTTCCAAAAGAGGACACGACTAGAAATCAGTGGTTAAGTTGTATTTACAACACTGTTCCAGAACACTTCAACTCAAATATTCAGATGTGTGCAGCGCATTTTATGGAGGACTGTTTCCTGATCCTGGGAGAGTAGACTACAATGCCGGCTGTTCTGACTCACAGACTGTAAGTATGTTTTCATATTTAAAGGATTTGCCACTGACGATTCAAACGTGAGTTTTGAGCAGTGTAGAGTAGGGCTTGTCAGTGACGGCGCTACACCAGGGCTAGGGGGGGCTATAGCCCAGTCAGAATTTTTAATAGCCCCGGTTTAGCCCCATTTCTTTATGAAGTAACTCTGACGTCATCAATATCATTTATTTTCTTAGCACCCCCACATATTGGTCTAGCCCCCCCTTAACACTGGTAGAGAAAAGATTCTGGCGCCGTGCCTGGTGCTTGTTGTTTGTCATTTCTCCGATCACAAATGCAGACATGGTTTTATGTTTATGCGGTGCGATGCAATGCAATGCGTAAAAAGACAGTACAAGTTATTATAATCCGTAATTATGTCCCCACTGGATGCAACGAATGCCTCGTTTATAATGGGTTTTAATGTTTTTGTCTCGTCGCTCCGGCCGGACAGCGCATCACAGTATGGTGAGGGGCGTAACATTTCCGTCACACGCTTGAGGTATTCGGCCAATCACAACGCACTGGATAGCTGGCCAATCACAGCACACCTCGCTTTTTCAGACCAATGAGCTTTGTAAAAATCGTCGCGTTTCAGAAAGGCGGGGTATAGAGGAGAAACAATAATGTACAGTATGTGGAAAATAATGTGTTTTTTGAACCTTAAACCACAAACACATTTCATTACACCAAATACACAAAATAATGTTCTTTTTAGCAGCATCATATGACCCCTTTAACTACAGGTTGGTTCGTTTGCAGCCTCTCAAAACACCTGGAGCTCAAGACACATCATTAAAGAAGCAGAGAGCAGATGGAGTCCATTAAAAAGCGATAGTGTTGCATAACCGTCTCTGATCAGACAGTCCTTTAACAAAGAGACTCTTCCATAAAGCCGAGCTTTCCAGCCGTCACCTGGGTGCCACATTTCAGTCCGAGCTCAAAGCATTCGGCATCTGCTGGCGAGCGCATCTGGAGCCCTGTGTCGACCGCAGGACCCGACGTGTGACATTTTCCTAGTGACCCTCCTGGTGGACGCTCGTCTGAGAGTTAACGTCAGGACGAGGACAGACCTCTCTCCCGTTTACTTCAGTGTTGTGGAGCAGCTCAGCGGTTTTTAAAAGCTCTTTCAGGTCGTTTAGATTGTTAATCTCAAGCAAACTAGTTCAATAAAAATTTAAGAGAAAGAAATCATTACTTTTATTCAGCAAGGACGCATTAAAGTGACAGTAAAGGCATTTATAATGTTAAATATGATTAATATTTCAAATAAATGCTGTTCTTTTGAACTTTCTATTAATAATTTCCATAAACATATTAAGTGTTTTCAGCATATTATACTGATTTCTGAAGATCATGTGACACTGAAGACTGCAGTAAATGATGCTGAAAATACAGCTTTGATCACAGAAATAAATTAGATTTTGCAACATATTCACTTAGAAAACAGTTGGTTTAAATTATAATATTATTTCACAATTTTTTACTCTATTTTGATCAAATAAATGCAGCCTTGGTGACTTTAAAAAACATTAAAAATCTTACCGAGTGTATATAGTTAAATACTGCTTTTAATCACTGCCGTTTTCAATGCAGTATTTTTATGTTACTAGTTATAACAGTATATAGTAATATATTTCAGTAGTATGTTGTGTAAATTTACATGTTCAAGTTCAAATCTGAGGTCATTGTTTTTGTGGCATGAAAACAGGCTACTTCTGCTATTTTACAAATACTATAATCTAAGAAATGTCTATAAGATATAGTTGCCCTAAATAGCTTCAGTGTAATTATCTGCCTGTTGTTTGTAGTGCAGATAACTACATTTACAGCCTCGGTGTTGTTTATTTACTTGAAATAAGTAGCTTAACATGCTAGTTTCAGAGAAACGGCTCTAAAAATAGCTGCTGAGATCACAAAGACAGACGCAGAGAGAGATCAGTCATCAACCACAAAACCAGATCAAGACGAGCACCGCTGCAGAACAGCAACACAAACCACTTTCCAGAGAAACCCATGTGGTTCTGGTGGAGGAACAGCACAGTCACATTCACACTCAAATAAAGGCCGTAACCTCAAAACAGTTTGGAGCTGTAGTGTTACTCTCAGTCAGGTGTAAACTGGCATACGTGATCATGTGAGTGAAGCTCACTGACCCTCATAGGCACTGACTTGACCTTTGACCCCAGGCTGCACTGACCTCACATGAATCAAAGAGCCGTTTGTCGACCAAAACACCTGAACGACAAGCCTACAGACAGACCGGCTTAATCACAGAGCCAGAGCACAAACTAACATAAAGAGCTAGTTGTAATAAATATATCATAAAAATAAATAAAATATATATTTAAAAAGTACTAAAAAGCATATATACACATTTAATAATAAACTTTAAAAAATAACCCATTTAATAATTAAATATAACAATAATTATACATAATAGTATTTTACATAATATTTTTACATTTAATATTTACCTATAGAATTTAAAATTATGTAACTGTTATATACACCAATATTATGTTATAAATATATTAAAACATATATATATATATATACACACACACACTTTTAAAAAATAAGTATATATTCATAAACTTATTAATAAATATATAATCCAATATTATAAAAAAAAAAATCAAGTAATAATAAAAATCGTATGATACTTTAACAGAATGCTTGTAAAAATATATTTAATATGTATTTAATAATGTTAAAATGTTAATATATATATAAATATATATATTATTTTAATACCTTTGAATAATTCATTAATAATAAATTTAAATAATAATTAGATATAATAACAAAAATTATGTTAATATATCATACTTCAAAAAATTTATTAAATTACATAATAATTTGTAACAAAAATATGTGTTAAAAATGCATATAAAAAACGTAATCAATTATTATATATTGAACCCATTTGTAACTCTGCAGATTGTTGAAAGTGTATTAAATCAAACTATCCATCTACAGGTACGTTCATCAGGAGAAGCGAGAACGTGGCCTCATTGAATCAAGCATCTGATACAAAAGCATCTGATACAAGTGAAACTAGAGCTGAAGGGCCCCGGGGTCCAGAAGCGGCACACCTGTCACTGCTCAAGTAGCAAATGTGCTCGCTAGCGACCAAGAGCCTTGATTCAGAGCACTGTGTGAGAGTTCGCTCTGACCTCAGTAGACTCCATGATGAGACTCGTTTATGCTCATTCAGAATAAAACTGTTGGTTCGTATCGCCCGTCTGTCTTGTTTCTGTTAGCGTGTGTCGTCTGCGAGTCGGACTCAAGGTCTCTGTTGGCCCTCAGACAAAACATAAGAAATCTCGCGGACAAAGGCTGTGACATTTAAGAGCAACTTGAAGGCCAGGAACTCCTTGGAAACACAAAATGTCACATGGCACAAACTCTGCAGGCCCTGATGTAAAGCTCATGAACACAGAGCACCTGTGAGGCCTCAGCTCAACTGTGCTCTTTCACACAAGCCATCTGATGCTAAAGCGGTTTAAACAGCCAAGGTTCGGCAGCTTCTCACGTTTTTAGACAAACTAATCAAATAATACCAGCTCATTTCTGTCTTCAATGAAAACCTGATCTGATTATAGGAGCTGCAGGAGTGTTTTGTGTGTTTATAGCGCCACCGGTGGCCACATAATGTAACTGCACTTTTTGCAAGGTCACTGCACTGCATCAGGTAATATTCCACTGGCTTTGATCGCCCCTCCCTCACTGTGTGTATGTGTGTGTGTGAGAGAGAGAGAGAGAGAGAGAGAGAGAGAGAGACAGGGCGGGGCTTGAGGGAAAGAAGCTCTCCAGCGCCCTCTGTCTGTCACATGACAGAAAAATACATTGTTCATTTAACAAATCAGTGTTATTTTAGTATCACTGATATACCATGCTAGTTTTAAGTAATATTTTGGATTAGATTTTATTTTTCTATTTTCTGATTTCACTTTAATTTTACTTGCGTTTTTAATAATTTTGTTGTGTGCTTTAGTCCTTTTTATTATTTATTTATTTTCTTAAATGTCTATATATTTTTTATGTATTGGTTTTAGTTATTATAAATAAATATATTTTAATATATATAAATATTGCCTTAACCACTAGCTGAAATGTTAGCTGAAAGTTTAGATGTTTTTAGAGTTTTTAAGTAATTTTTTTATGGTTTTAGTATCATTGATATTCTATTATAATTTGCTAATATTTTGAATTAGATTTTTATTTTTCTATTTTCTGTTTCAACTGATTTTAGTTAAGGTTTTAATAATTTTGTTGTGCATTTTTATTAGTTTTGCTTTTTTTTTTAAGTGTCTATGTATTTTAATTCTTTAAAATAATAAATTTTATTTTTTATTTGTTTTTTAAATTTGTTGTATTTTTTGAGCACTGATTATTATATTTAAAAATAAATAGTACTTAAATTTGTTAATTTTTATCCCTAAAAAAATTTAATCACAATTTTAAATACATTTAAAGAAAGACACATTTGTTCAATAAACCACTGTTTAATAAAAAAGCAATTTTATGTTTAGTTTTTTCCCCCTGCTGTACCGAACCGTCATGTTTGTGTACCATTACACCTCTCATGTCTACATAGTTTAATTAATTTTTTATTTATTAGTTTTAGTTATTTTAGTACATCAAGTTAAATTAAACAAAAGCATGTTCTTTCAGCAGAGACAGTGGGAGAATGATGCCGATGCATGACAGGCCACAATAAGAGGACACGAATAAATAAAAGAGCATCAAACACACTTCAAAGTGTATCAGAATGAAGGATGGTGAAGCACAACATGCTCATACAGGTGTGTTTTGTTACTCACAGGGAACAGCACAATGGGAACGGTCAGCGTTACCGCCGTCAGCACAGCCAAACGCACCAGAAGAAGCATCGTGTCAAACTTGTAGACCTTGGTGAAGGTGTGAAGCAGCTCTGCCTCGACATGATCTGACAGAGAGAGAGAGGTTTGGTAACAAGTAACTTCTCGACTGGAATGTGTGCTGAAGGTGTGTATGAGAAGAGCGTAATGTACCATAAAACGTCAGATAACCGAACAGAGCGGAGAACAGGTACATCACCAGCATCGCCAAGATGGACAGGTTTGAGACCCTCTGCATCTTCCTCCGAGAGCGACTGCAGAACACGAGGAGTCACAACAGAATCAGCTTTATGAAATATATCACAGCCTCTGGGTATGTGATTATAATGGTATCAGTCAATATCAGCCGTTTGTAATTGTCAACTTCAGACTATTTTCCAGTTTATCCAAAAATTACTGTGGTGGTATCAGATTTGATTTGATATGTAATATAACAATACAAAACCATATAAAAATATCCAAATATCCAATTGTTTTTGTTACTGGACCTGATGCCATTTGAAAAATAAAAAAAATAAAGTAAAATTGTCAATGTGTGTTATAGATTTATAAAACATGCTGTTGCAGCAGATTCTATTTGAAATATAATAATAATATAATACATTAACATATAATACTATAATACATTAACATAACATAACCAAATTTCTAAATCTCAGTGTTTTTGTTACTGGACCTAATGCTATTTAAAAATAATAATAATAATAATAATAATAAAAAAAACTACTTAACTATTTAAATAATATAACATAACATAACAATAATTAAAAAAAGTAATAATAATAATAATAATTAAAAAAATTACTTAAAACTATTTATATATAATATAATATAATATAATATAATATAAAGCCAAATTTCTAAATCTCAGTGTTTTTGTTACTGGACCTGATGCTATTAAAAAAAAAAAACTACTTAAAACTATTTAAATAATATAATATAATATAATAATACAAGCCAATGTTCTAAATTTCCTTCTTTGTTTTTGTCACTTTTTAGTCTTTAATTTATTGGACAGTATAGATGTGACTATACTGATGCTTTCTTCATTTTTCTTTATTTTTTTGCATATGTACAAAGTTTTTCTCACTCTTTGAGTTCGCTGTAGATGGGCAGAACTTTTGTTACTGGACCTGATGCTATTTAAAAATAATAACAACAATAATAATAAAAAAGTAATAATAATAATAAAAAACAACTACTTAAAACTATTTAAATAATATAATATAATATAATAATACAAGCCAATGTTCTAAATTTCCTTCTTTTTTTTGTCACTTTTTAGTCTTTAATTTATTGGACAGTATAGATGTGACTATACTGATGCTTTCTTCATTTTTCTTTATTTTTTTGCATATGTACAAAGTTTTTCTCACTCTTTGAGTTCGCTGTAGATGGGCAGAACTTCAGGATGACACACGAAAGCAAAGGCGAGGATGGGAACGGTGTACACGGTCTGAAAGACAAACACAACAAACGCCGTGAGGCTCTTTCCACACGCACACTTTACAGTACGGATCTTCTCGACTGACAGGATTAATGACATTTGTCTCATATCGTCAGCATCGTCACCTGTGAGTTGAACACAAAGTATTTGGGTGTGCACACGTCCTCAGGGTGAGGTGTGAACTGGACGGCGCTGTTCACCGGCACGTGAGGTCCGTTCGCTGCTGATATAGAGGCCAGTGCCGAGGCGTTCTGCAGCACGTACAGACCCAGAGCGTCCGAGCCGTTCATGCTCATGTTGGACTCGTGCTGGTAGAAGAACGGCAGAGGACAGGGCAGGATCGTCTTCTTATAGATCAGCTGAGAAATCAAACCAGTGCACAACAGTGTCATGAAACCATGCATAAGAAATATTTCAACCGAAAGAGAAAGTCCTGTCAACGTTTCATTTCAAGCATCAAAAACGGCGACTGTGACCCTGCAGCACAAAAGCAGTGTTAAGTCGCTGGGGGATATTTGTAGCAATAGCCAACAATACATTGTATGGGTCACAATTATACATTTTTCCTTTATGCCAAAAATCATTAGGATATTAAGTAAAGATCATGTTCCATGAAGATATTTTGTAAATTTCCTACCGTAAATATATCAAAACTTAATGTTTGATTAGTAATATGCATTGCTAAGAACTTCATTTGAACAACTTTAAAGATGATTTTCTCAATATTTTGATTTTTTTGCACCCTCAGATTCCAGTTGTATCTCAGTCAAATATTGTCCTATCATAAACTTTTATTATTACTTTATTTTTTTAGATTATTTGTATTACAGTAAAATAAATCATTCTGTTGGCTTTACAATTTTTATTTATTAAAATGTTACTCTTTTCTTCTCAGGTTTGGCCTGTGGAACATGTACTCATACATAGTAAAAAAAAAAAAACACTAAACAAAAACAATGCATAAAAATATTTTTTTGAATTTTGATCAGAACTGATGTTGATAAAAAGATTAATAATATAATATTTGCAGGACCGTTTTTTTTTTTTTGACATGGATGAAACCATGCATAAGAAATATTTCAACCGAAAGAGAAAGTCCTGTCAACGTTTACATCAGCCTCGTGTCATTTCAAGCATCAAAAACGGCGACTGTGACCCTGCAGCACAAAAGCAGTGTTGAGTCGCTGGGGGATATTTGTAGCAATAGCCAACAATACATTGTATGGGTCACATAAAAGTAGTCCATACAACTTTCTACATCTCCTGAAGCATAATAATGGATTTATGATGTTGGATATATGTTGGAAAACATGAAAAATCTGCTTAAATTGCGACTAGTTTTGTGGTCCAGAGAATGAAAGTGAATCAGGGTTATTATGAAGGTTATTTATTGAAACTAAAACTATAAAAAAAATGCTACTTGAAGTGAATAAATTAAAACGAAGTTAATTAAAGAAGTTTAGTTTAGCTTGATGTGCTAAATAACTAAAACTATATATATATAAAAAAAAACTATATAGACTTATTTTAGAAAAATACGATTATTGAAAATGATTATTAATCAATTATTAAAATGTTAACTAAAATTAGTTATTACAGGCTCTGAACAGGGTTATTATAGTTAACTAAAACTAAAAGCATAAAATTTTTGTTACATAAAATAAATGTCAAATAAAATATAAAAAACGTATTTTTTTATTTTTATTAATTCAGTTAAACTATATATTAAAATAACAAACTATAATAAAAAGAAATAAAAACTACATAGACGTTAAAAAAAACTATTAAATATGACAAACTAAAATAAAAATAAAAAATAACAACATTTAAAAATAAAAATAATACTTGCTTCTAAAATTAATAAAAAAAAAAAAAGTATTTATTATACAACTAACAAAAGCAAAAAGGGCCTCTAACACAAGCTTGCTCAATTCTTTTTCTATTCTATCGGAATATTTTTATTTATTATATGATTAAAAAAAAAAACCTTGCTACATGTACTGCATTAAGCTAACTGAGACTTATAGCACTTGCATATCATTGATTTTGATTGCTTCTATTGTCCTCATTTGTAAGTCGTTTTGGATAAATGTCTAAATGTAAATGTCAAATATTAATAAAAACTATAATGGTATCTCAATGATACTAGCTGAACACTGGTTTGGAACAGCATGAGGGTAAGTAAATGATTTTTACTGAACTATTCTTACTGACACATGAATGTTGTAACATCATATAAAACACACGGGCATGTGAGCTGATAGGAGAACAGCGTCGGTAAACGTACCACTCCCAGGAAGAACACCATGCACGAGAGAGAGAAGCCGCTGGTGTACCCCAGATACCCTGATGTGAGGGACGAGAACGAGAGTTACACACACACACACTTCACAAACTCAACCTCCCTGACACTTAGAGCAAAGTCTTACCCAGGTTTTTCAGCAGAGACAGCGGGAGAATGATGCCGATGGACACCAACACCACCGCGTAATTCCCGTTCAGATACCATTCCCTGCACAGAGAACAAGAACGGGGCGTTTCATCATGATCCCATCCAATCCCACAATACCTCGAAACATGCTGCGGTGTGATTACGACTGAATTAGAATATACAATACAGACGGTTTCAAAGTAGCTGCACAGAAATAAAACTATTTCAGCACACAGCTCTACAGCCTACCGCGGCTTAACACCGGTAAAACCGATATAAAATCATTTAGCCCAGTTCAGTTAGAGGACAGATACTTTTAAAAACTAAACGCTCAATGCAGCGTGCCGAACCGTGTGCGAACAACAGGAGTCAGATTTGATTTATCACGTGAGGAGAGTGAGTCGAGCTGACTGACAAGAGTGAGGAGAGAAAGACAAGCCGATGGCAGAAGATTGTTTAGAAAGGAAATGCAAAGGCGCCTGTTTGACAATATTTTAGATTTTGAAAAGCCTATTGTCTGGACATTTTTTTTAAACATTCGTTTCTTATTTATTTGGTTCCACAGTGTTTGCTGAATACTTTATTTAAACTTTGTGTATTATATTTATTTTATTTTACATCAAGGTGTATATGCCGTGCCTCCAAGCTTTCTTGTTCGTTTTGCTAATAAACTTTCTATGTTTCTTATTTATTTGGTTCCACAGTGTTTGCTGAATACTTTATTTAAACTTTGTGTATTATATTTATTTTATTTTACATCAAGGTGTATATGCCGTGCCTCCAAGCTTTCTTGTTCGTTTTGCTAATAAACTTTCTATGTTTCTTATTTATTTGGTTCCACAGTGTTTGCTGAATACTTTATTTAAACTTTGTGTATTATATTTATTTTATTTTACATCAAGGTGTATATGCCGTGCCTCCAAGCTTTCTTGTTCGTTTTGCTAATAAACTTTCTATGTTTCTTATTTATTTGGTTCCACAGTGTTTGCTGATTTTCTGTTTTATATACCTATTTAAACTGTGTGTAGCCTAAGTAATTTGTTATTTTATTAGGCCTATATGGTGTATGGTGTTTATTCGTTTTGTTAATAAAAGTTCTGTGTTTGACGTTGTTGTTGCTTGAATTGAATCAACGCTGAATTGCCCCTAATTTGAAAGTGAAAGTAAAACGCGCACGGCGCTTTTTCAAGCTATTTGAAAGCCAAGAAATCCGAGCAAAAGAGGGAAAACTCAAACGAACAATTGCTTGACGCCGAATAACGAACCAACCCCCCCCCCCAACGGTGATACCGGTATTACTGATGTTGTCACTCGTCGATTAACCGGTGGGAAAATTTCCTCACCGTCACAACCCTACTCTACAGAAGAGTGTCATTAGAAGGAAAATTACATAAGCTTAGGGCTGCACAATTAATCAAATTTCTAATCGCAATTACGGATGCCACAATGACGTAATCGTTCAAAGCGGCAATTAATTGTTCAAAGTCCACTTATGTTATTCTGCACGCTTAAGATGCTTTTTTTCTTTCTACATGTTATCTTAAGGGTTTTTTCATTGTTTTAGTATGACATTATAATACCATTCATATTTGTACTTTTTTTATAATTTAAAGAAGAAACCAATCTGATCTATATTTGACATTTGAGGCTTAATACTAGGTTTTTCAGTTAGTGTTTTCAGCTTGTTTACTTTCATATAAAAATACGGCATGCAGTTGCATCAAACAATGGTATAAACATCATTCAATGTAAATTGTGATAATCGTAATTAATAATCGCAATTACAATTTCAAGGGAATAATCGACAATTATGATTTTTGTCATAATCGTGGAGCCCTACATAAGCTATTAAGTCGTTTTCTTGGAAATGCATAAAAATGAAGTGTTTTGTTTTTTATTTAACTCTTTCCCCGCCATTGACGAGTTATCTCGTCTTTTAGAAGAAAACGCTTCCTCGCCAAAGACGAGTTTTTACAGCTTTCCGTGATTTCACTGTTATACACTCGGGGACGCTATTACACATCTTCTGAACGAGTACAAAACTTCCCGAACAAAAACACACGTGAACATGACGGAGAAACCAGCGATCTCTTATGTAAACAGATGCATATGAAAAATAATGCGATCATCAGCAATAGACCGCATATAAATGAAAACGGCATAATGTTACGGAGTAAAATGTTGATCTAGTAAGTGATGTCTGTGGTGTTGATGGAAGCGATTTACTGGATTTATGCTTTGATAATCGTACTGAATATTATCCATATGTAGTTTTTGATAAAAATGTGATTTTCTCACCTTTTTGCTCAAAGTTATGCATTTTTTATGAAACCTACCTATATTCAAGAATGCGTTAAGTTAGAATAAAACAGATTTTTTTTTGTTTAAAAGTAGAGGCTCTGATCTTTATTTTGGTGTATTGCATATTCAAATATTCATACAGCAAAATATACTGGAGGCCATCAAATTTTAATGAAAATCATCAAAATCACTGGCGGTGGCTGGCAACTTTTTTCAAAAATGCTGACAGGGAAAGAGTTAAAAAAGAGAAAATATCAGAAAAATATCCTTACTTATCCTATTTTTCTGACCCCATTGGCAGATATCTGTTCTTAGCATAAGCTTGTTTAATTTTGATACATTTTTCAAAAAACAAGACATAATTTCTTAAACGTATTATTTGTAGTATTTATTTTAAATATATTCTAAAACATAATAATACATTTGAAAATTACACTTATTTTTTAATCCATTTAAAATAGATAGAAAATTTACAAATTTCACTAACAAGAAAAATAATCTTGTTTTCCCTTTGAATAAGGTTTATTTTTCTGAGCCCACTGGCAGATATTAGTTCTCATTTTAAGCAAAAATATTACATTTTTAAGAAAACAAGTCGTAATATATTTATTAATTATTTAAAATATATTCTAAAGAATAATAATAATACTACTACATTTAAAAAAATTAAAATATTTTAATCTATTTAAAGTAAATATAAAATGTACATATTAATTTCATTAACATAAAAAATCTTATTCTTAAAAACTAATCTGAATCTTTAAAAATAACATCATTTTGATACACTTTTCAGAAATCAAGACTAAATGCATCTTGATTTAAGAATGTTTAGATATTTGTAATGGTAAAAAAAGACCAAAATACTGAGGAAGAACATCATTTTGCAATGCAAACTCACAAATGCATGAACATTTAATTGAAAATTGCAAATCATGTATCCCAGTTGGAACATCTACAACAAAAAACACATTTTAGTATTTGTTAAATAATATAAAAATAATGAAAAAAAATTATATCTTATATATCGATTTTGTACAAGTTTGATAGATGCATCGATCCATATTTCTCTCCACAAACTCACACTGCAGCAAATTTGCATCATAAATCAGTTATTATGCTTTCATCTACTGCTATACAGACACAAATACCCATTAAACATCACTGGGACTTACCCAGAGTTCTCCTCCAGCCCGCGAAAAGCTCGAATCACCTCCGGCAGCTCGTATTTGACTATGAACAGGTAGCTGGACATGGCTGAAGACGAACCAAAGTACTGAATATTATCCATATGTAGTTTTTGATAAAAATGTGATTTTCTCACCTTTTTGCTCAAAGTTATGCATTTTTTATGAAACCTACCTATATTCAAGAATGCGTTAAGTTAGAATAAAACAGATTTTTTTTTGTTTAAAAGTAGAGGCTCTGATCTTTATTTTGGTGTATTGCATATTCAAATATTCATACAGCAAAATATACTGGAGGCCATCAAATTTTAATGAAAATCATCAAAATCACTGGCGGTGGCTGGCAACTTTTTTCAAAAATGCTGACAGGGAAAGAGTTAAAAAAGAGAAAATATCAGAAAAATATCCTTACTTATCCTATTTTTCTGACCCCATTGGCAGATATCTGTTCTTAGCATAAGCTTGTTTAATTTTGATACATTTTTCAAAAAACAAGACATAATTTCTTAAACGTATTATTTGTAGTATTTATTTTAAATATATTCTAAAACATAATAATACATTTGAAAATTACACTTATTTTTTAATCCATTTAAAATAGATAGAAAATTTACAAATTTCACTAACAAGAAAAATAATCTTGTTTTCCCTTTGAATAAGGTTTATTTTTCTGAGCCCACTGGCAGATATTAGTTCTCATTTTAAGCAAAAATATTACATTTTTAAGAAAACAAGTCGTAATATATTTATTAATTATTTAAAATATATTCTAAAGAATAATAATAATACTACTACATTTAAAAAAATTAAAATATTTTAATCTATTTAAAGTAAATATAAAATGTACATATTAATTTCATTAACATAAAAAATCTTATTCTTAAAAACTAATCTGAATCTTTAAAAATAACATCATTTTGATACACTTTTCAGAAATCAAGACTAAATGCATCTTGATTTAAGAATGTTTAGATATTTGTAATGGTAAAAAAAGACCAAAATACTGAGGAAGAACATCATTTTGCAATGCAAACTCACAAATGCATGAACATTTAATTGAAAATTGCAAATCATGTATCCCAGTTGGAACATCTACAACAAAAAACACATTTTAGTATTTGTTAAATAATATAAAAATAATGAAAAAAAATTATATCTTATATATCGATTTTGTACAAGTTTGATAGATGCATCGATCCATATTTCTCTCCACAAACTCACACTGCAGCAAATTTGCATCATAAATCAGTTATTATGCTTTCATCTACTGCTATACAGACACAAATACCCATTAAACATCACTGGGACTTACCCAGAGTTCTCCTCCAGCCCGCGAAAAGCTCGAATCACCTCCGGCAGCTCGTATTTGACTATGAACAGGTAGCTGGACATGGCTGAAGACGAACCAAACACATGAATGTCACATCACTCACGCTAAAAGCTAAAGATTCAAGCTATTTTCCAAGATAACACCTTTACCTCCTATGTTCTGCAGAGTTATCGATCCAAAAGCTGCCATTTTTCCCGGCCATCCAAACGCTCTTTCTCCGAGCTTCTCGTAGATCAGCGAGCCTGGAGCCAGAGGACATTATAGCATCGACTGCATGTTTCGTATATATATTAATGTGTGTTTGTCATCTCTCCATAAACTCACCTCCTTCTTTGGCCGTCACTAGTAACAGATGAACGGAGTAAAGCGACAGGATAGCGACTCCAAGCAGGAGAATGCTGGAAAAACAAAGAAAAGTCAGAAATCCATTGACTAAAATATAAAACATCATGTGCTCAAATACATAGTCGTTATTTAAACGTTAGGACGAAACAGTCTTAAAGTAATGTTTATGGAACGTTCTTATAACTTTAATTAATATTTGATATACGTTCTCATAACGTTGAGAGGAAACGTTCCGGGATCAACATTCTCGGAACATTCTTATGATGTTATTTGATGAACATTCTAAGAAATGTTTTTTAACCCTTAAATAACGTTCTAATAACGACAAGAAAACTGGACATTATAACATTTTAATATATAAAAAATAAACATTAAAGGTTTTTCACAATAACTGAGGTCTAGGGGCTATGTAACTACCATATAAGTTTCAAAACAGTCAGTCCACAGTAAAATGCACACAGCCTGCTTAAAGTAGCTGTGATTTTTCACGAACCGTTGTGACTTATGTAAAAAAAGTTGAGGTCAGAACTACACAGTCACCGCCTTCAGTCGCCCCCCCGAGCACGGCCCACCGTCCCGCTCTCCTTTAGCCACACCCCCAGACAACATCACGTCCATGCCATTGCTGAGCAACAACAACAACACGGAAACATGTCGAAAAGGTTAGCTTTAACCACGAAACCAGATCGGCTGCCCTGTAACGTTACACTCTCACTCAAAGGATGGACGATCTGACAGGATTGTTACTATGAGATGATCACATCTAAACCTGGACTTTTTAAACGTTCTTAGAGACTTGTTAAATATTTGTTATTTATCATACATTTTTTAAAACAGTTTTGTACAGTCATAATTTTGTTTTCATAAAATACGGTTTTGATGTGCTTGCTATTTGCAGTGGTTACTATTTTCTATTTTGGTGATTTGTATTAAATCAGTTAGAGTTGGTTTGAACCGCAAAGATCATAATTATTCATTTTAATAGTAGTATACAGAACACACAACTAAAAAAAAAACATACAAAAACATCCCTGTTTTTCATTCATAGATAAGTCAGATTTCAATGATATTTCGAGCACTGATTGTTTTTATTTCAGAAACTTGTTTTGAGGGGACCTTCAGCATTAGCGTGTCAATGCACAGACACATACATGAGCAGCCTGCATTTAGAAAGCTTCAAAAATAAACCTCAGCTAATGTCGCAGTATGTTACTAACCAGGCTATAGAAGACGATCCCAAACATGTAGAAGAGCATCTGACCTACAGAAGAGACTCCAAACTTTGCCTAAGAGTTTTAATTACCAGCAAATCAAGTCCACAATTCAGCTCATTTTAGCCACAAATCGACAACTTTGAACGACATATAAAGTGGTCAATATCCAGAACCAGCTACACCTCGCCGGTTTACAGCCCATAAATCACATCTAATTCACTCTCAGCTGTAGCAAATTGAACGTCAGAAAGACGGATCTTCAGAATCGGTTAATGGCGCTTTGGTCACTCGACACCGGCCTCTGCGGCTCACGGAACAGAAATAACCGTCTGACATGAGCGCCGGAGATGAATGAGTGATGCGAGGTTGAGCACTGACCAAACGCTGAACGCTCAGGTGACCGTTAGCGCTGAAGGTGTGTGTCTGCTGCTGCCTCCTGCTGGCCATTCACAGCTGACTGCTGTCAGTCACACACACACACACACACACACGCTCTCTCTCTCTCTCTCTCTCTCATGCACGCACTCACTCACTCACACTCACATGCACGCTTTAACCCCTCACTGAACAGCAGACCACAGCCGCTGAGCTAAATATAGCTACATAGTTTCTTTGTGATATGCGCGGTGTAGCGTGTCACAGACACCAGCAGCAGCCCTGAGAAATCCTGCCGTCCCGACAGAGCGCTCGCCAGCACATTCTTTGATAAGAACCTCTCTGGGGCTTTCTGGAAGTACCACTTTAGCTACAGACAGGGCAGTAGCAAACATTTTAACTTTTGAAACAATACATATATAAAATTATTAAAATTTTTTTTTTTTTTTTAAATGTCTATATAGTTTTTATTCATTTTT